>NC_053026.1:356839659-356966492 GCF_003073215.2 Triticum urartu
CATGAGGACACTTGATCTCGATCCCCCTCCATCTCGATCTCGATTCCCCCTCCATCTCGATCTCGACCCCCCTCCATCTCGATCCCACCCGCACCCTCCCCCGCTCCACCGTCACAAATGAATGCAACTAAAAATCCAAAAAAACAAATTTGATTATATTTTCAAATAACAAATTTGATGATATTTTTTTAAAAATTATTACTGTTTTTATAAAAAATTATTACTGTTTCATATTAATATGCATTTTCTAAAAAATCATTAGATGCAACAAAAAAAATTAAAAAATTACTTATGGCGCACCGCTGGCTGGTGCGCCATTGCATAGCAAAAAAAAAGATTACTTATGGCGCACCGCTCGGGGGTGCGCCATTGCTATCAAAAAAACATTCTAATGGCGCACCGCCAGGGGGTGCGCCATTAGTAATGTCCCCCCTAGCCAGATCCACTTCCCCCCTCGCCACACCCTCACGCGCACCCCCCCCTTCCACCGCCCGCTCCACCGTCGCCGCCCTGCCTCCTCGGGCTCCACCACCACCGCCTGCCTCCTCGAGCCGGGCAGCCACACGCGCCAAGCCTCCGCGGCCCCGACTCCGGCACCGCAGCGCCTCCCTCCCTGTCCCCGGAGCAGCCGCCCCCGCCCAGGAACGCCGCCGCCGAAGCTACGTCGGCGACCGGTCCATAGGCAGGTAGCCACCACCCCTCCTTCCTCCTCCCCCCTCCCTCCTTCCCTATTGCATCCTATGACCGCTCAAAATCCCCCTTGATTTCTGCACTGGATGAGCACCTGCCCTGCTGCTGCCTGCCCTTGCCCCGCCTGCACCGGCCCCCGCCTCTGCTCCCGCCCCACGCATCGCACTCGGCCTACCGCCGGCTGAGCCCCGACCTCGCCCGTGCGACCGTGCTGCCGCTGCTCTGTCGTGGTTGCACGCCTGCGTCGCCGCGCTGCTCTGCTGCTCTACATGCTGCTATCGCCGCCTCCTTTCCTCTTCCTTGCTGCTCCTCTCCCCTCGCCCCTAGTGCTGCTACTCCACTTCTCTAAATCCTTCTTGCTGCCGCTCTCTACTGCTTCTACTCCATCTTTATGCTATGAGAAATAACTGTCATCGAAAGCTTGCTTTGTGATTGAGTAATCTGCTAGTATAATTGTGTGATTGAGTAATCTGCTAGTATAATTGGTGATGTTGCAAATAGAAGTAGAGTACTGCTTGTTGTACTTGTGATCTTGCAAATAGGAGTTGGAGTAATTTAACTTAACTGGAGTAATTTGTTGCATCTGTTGTAGGTGGTCTAGTGCTGCCCATCTACTGCCCATTTCCTCTGGTACCGGAGTTGGAGTTTAGTGTACTGGACACTTTCATAGATTGCTAGGGTACTTCCTCTCCTTTCTCTCCTTTAGTGTACTAGAAACTTCCATAAATTTCAGAAACTTCATATAAAAATTTTATTCACTGCTGCTGATGTACTACTTGTGATGCTGCTGCTGCTGCACTACTTGTGATGCTGCTGCTACTTGGCTAAATTTTATTCACTGCTGCTGATGTACTACTTGTGATGCTGCTGCTGCTGCACTACTTGTGATGCTGCTGCTACTTGTGATCTTCTGAAATGACCCCTTTCTCCTGAAATGTTGATTAATTTCCGTTTCGGTTGAGAATGGGGCACTCCTAGGTCAAGAAAATTAGCAAAGGTCATGCCCAATTTTCTTGACCTAGAAGGTGCCCGATTCTCAACCGAAACAAAAATTAATCAACATTTATAGTTTGACCTAGAAGATGCCCAATTTGTTAACTCTAGTTCAGGTGTTGAATGTTAATCTGAGTGTGTGTGATGGTGATTGAACAGATAAATCATGTCTACCAACATTTTCAGCTAAGTGGACTCTCACACACACACTATCTAGCTTTACACTTAAGCAGTGGCGAGATCTGCTCCCTCCACACAATGTGCAACAAGCAAGCAGGTGGATCTAGGTAGCTTGGCTAGATTAGCTATGAGCCAATGTGGTCAAGTCAAAAGAGATGATGCAGATGGATGGATAGATGGATGGATGGGGATGCAGCACCACTCCACCACCTTCACTTGTCTAGCTTGTGGTTTACCCCTCACTCTCTCATGCACCAGAAGAATATGATACATACATCCACTTTGATAAACTAAAACTAGTAAGAGAAGCAGGGCAAAAAATAATTTTTGTATTTATTTTAGATCACACACACAAAATAACCTACCAGCAATACAAATCTAGTTTCAGAAACATGTGATACATACATCCACTTTGATAAGCTAAAACTAGTAAGAGCAACAGGGCAAAAAATAAATCTATGTACGATATAGGGGTGCTACAGCTATATCCTCCATCCCGTCCCATCGGAGCAAGCAAACCTACAAGCTGCTCCTCATGTTTTTCCCTCTATTAGTAGACTGGAACTTCCCAATGCTGGCTAGTTTGCACCCTCTACAAGTTGCTATTGCTTCCGAATAACCTAACAGCCATCGAAATCTAGTTTGAATCAGAAAAATGTGAGAAAACCCATCGATTGAGGCGGACAACTAGTTGTAGATGAGGAAGGGCATTTGAGGCCCCATCGAGTCTATGAAGATGTGATGGGTCCTGATATATTGACTTGCGGATTTATTTTTTCCTAGACTGCCTCGGTGTCGACAAACCCTAAATGATGAGACCATGATCTTGTTCCTTGACAATAACCAACTTTTTGACCAAACTTTTTTCCTATTTAGAGCGAAACATGGCCCACAACGATGAGGCCGGTGGTTTGGGCGACAAGCAATTCTGGGAGCTGTCCCAGGAGATGGAGGAACAACCTCACCGCTATGAGGACGCCGCGGAAGACACCGATCCTGATTACACAACCCCTAGTGGCGTCGGGGATGACACCACTGATGGTGCCGCCGAGGATGCCACCACTGATGATGGCGGCGCACACACAGATGGCAGCCAACCGAAGAAGCAAAGGAAGGACCGGCGCCCGAATGCGCTCCGCACCGTCAAGGAGGAATTCACTCAAGTGGACTCCGACGGGAATCCAACGGAGCCCAAACATATAGTCAAGGGGTACTCGGTTCAGCTCGGGTGCATTCTCTGGAGCACCGTCTCGATCAACACCGAGAACCTTAGGTATAAGGACCGAGGGAATTTGCACAACCTCCTCTTCACGAAGCTGCACGAACGATACAAGTTCCCCGCCGAATTTGAAAACACACGCCTCTCAGGGAATAAAGTGAACAGTGCCGCCCTCACGAAGATGAGCACGGCCCTATCTACTTGGAAAAGCGCGGTGAAGAGAATGATTGATAAAGGTGATAGTTATGAGAAGATCAAGGTGAAATATCCTTTGATGAGTGAAGATGAGTACAAGGAGTTCAAGATCAAGTGCGAGAGCAGTGCAACCTCCGAATCAAGTCAGTGGGGGAAAGAAATGCGGGAGTTGAACTTAGGGGAACACAAACTCGGTCCCGACGGTTACAGAGTGGCGGAGCCTATATGGGACAAGGAGGACGCGGAGCGTGCCGAGCAAGGCCTACCGCCCCGCTTCGAGAAATACAACGGTGACAAGCAGAACAGGAACTATGTCAGGGCCCGGTACAAGGAGGACCCGATAACAAAGGAGCTTACCACGGATCCGAAGACCAGGGCGCTTGAGCTTCTTCTGGTAAGGAATACACCCCCGCGTAATTAGCTCCATATGGTTGCACTCTAATTAATCCCCAATATTTCTAAATGTTGGGGAATGTAGCAGAAATTCAAAATTTTCCTACGTGTCACCAAGATCTATCTATGGAGAAACCAGCAACGAGGGGAAGGAGAGTGCATCTACATACCCTTGTAGATCGCTAAGCGGAAGCGTTCAAGTGAACGGGGGTGATGGAGTCGTACTCGTCGTGATCCAAATCACCGGAGATCCTAGTGCCGAACGGACGGCACCTCCGCGTTCAACACACGTACAGCCCAGTGACGTCTCCTACGCCTTGATCCAGCAAGGGGTGAAGGAGAGGTTGGGAAAGACTCCATCCAGCAGTAGCACGACGGCATGGTGGTGGTGGAGGAGCGTGGCAATCCTGCAGGGCTTCGCCAAGCACCATGGGAGAAGAGGATGACTTGGGAGAGGGGAAGGGCTGCGCCAAGACTTGGGTGCGACTGCCCTCCCACCCCCACATATATATAGGGGCAAGGGAGAGGGGGGTCGGCCCCCTCAGATCCAATCTGAGGAGGGGGCGGCGGCCAAGGGGGGTTGCCTTGCCCCCCAAGGCAAGGGGGCGCCCCCCTTTAGGGTTCCCCCAAACCCTAGGCGCATGGGCCCTAAGGGGGAGGCGGCCAGCCCACTAAGGGGCTGGTCCCTCTCCACATACAGCCCATAGGGCCTTCCGGGGCAGGTGGACCCTCCCGGTGGACCCCCGGAACCCCTCCGGTGGTCCCGGTACAATACCGGTAACCCCCGAATTATTCCGGTGACCGTATGATGACTTTCCATATATAAATCTTTACCTCCGGACCATTCCGGAACTCCTTGTGACATCCGAGATCTCATCCGGGACTCCGAACAACATTCGGTAACCACGTATATCTATTCCCTATAACCCTAGCGTCATCGAACCTTAAGTGTGTAGACCCTATGGGTTCGGGAAACATGCAGACATGACCGAGACACCTCTCCGGTCAATAACCAACAGCGGGATCTGGATACCCATGTTGGCTCCCACATGCTCCATGATGATCTCATCGGATGAACCACGATGTCAAGGACTTAATCAATCCCGTATACAATTCCCTTTGTCTAGCGGTACGATACTTGCCCGATATTCGATCGTCGGTATCCCGATACCTTGTTCAATCTCGTTACTGGCAAGTCTCTTTTACTCGTTCTATAACACATCATCCCGTGATCAACTCCTTGATCACATTGTGCACATTATGATGATGTCCTACCGAGTGGGCCCAGAGATACCTCTCCGTCACACGGAGTGACAAATCCCAGTCTCGATTCGTGCCAACCCAACAGACACTTTCGGAGATACCTGTAGTGTACCTTTATAGCCACCCAGTTACGTTGTGACGTTTGGCACACCCAAAGCACTCCTACGGTATCCGGGAGTTGCACAATCTCATGGTCTAAGGAAATGATACTTGACATTAGAAAAACTTTAGCATACGAACTACACGATCTTTGTGCTATGCTTAGGATTGGGTCTTGTCCATCACATCATTCTCCTAATGATGTGATCCCGTCATCAACGACATCCAATTTCCATGGTCAGGAAACCGTAACCATCTATTGATCAACGAGCTAGTCAACTAGAGGCTTAATAGGGACATGGTGTTGTCTATGTATCCACACATGTAACTGAGTTTCCTACCAATACAATTCTAGCATGTATAATAAACGATTATCATGAACAAGGAAATATAATAATAATAATCAATTTATTATTGCCTCTAGGGCATATTTCCAACAGTCTCCCACTTGCACTAGAGTCAATAATCTAGTTCACATCGCTATGTGATTAACACTCACAGGTCACATCGGCATGTGACCAACATCCAAGAGTTTACTAGTGTCGCTAAACTAGTTCACATCATCATGTGATTAAGACTCAATGAGTTCTGGTTTTGATCATGTTTCGCTTGTGAGAGAGGTTTTAGTCAACGGGTCTGCAACATTCAGATCCGTATGTACTTCGCAAATCTCTAGGTCATATTATAAATGCTGCTTCCACGCTCCACTTGGAGCTATTCCAAATGGTTGCTCCAGTATACGTATCCGGTTTGCTACTCAGAGTCATTCAGATAGGTGTTAAAGCTTGCATCGATGTAACCCTTTACGCCGAACTGTTTATCACCTCCATAATCGAGAAACATGTCCTTATTACTCCAAGGACAATTTTGACCGCTATCTAGTGATCCACTCCTGGATCACCTTTGTACCCACTTGCCAGATGTAACACCCTCGATGCGACTATATCTCCCACGTGTCGAGGCATGACTTAGAGGCATAATCGCATTGAAGGCATATGTCGCAAGTTAGGCAATCTTCACAACATCCCTGTAAAATAAATAATAAAGGGCAGATAACATAGTTGGCTTACACTCGCCACGTCAATCAAGTACATAAATAACATTACATCATCCAAACACTCATGGCCCGACTATGGCGCCAAAATAAAAGAGAAACCAACATGCGACAACGGTCCCGTTCACCCCCAACTGGGCACCACTACTGATCATCGGGAAAGGAAACATAGTAACATTGAGAGTCTTCGTCGAACTCCCACTTGAGCTCAAACGCGTCTCCTAGAGCGGAATCATCAGGCCCTGCATCTGGTGTAATAGTAATCTGTGAGCCACAGGGACTCAGCAATCTCGCACCCTCGTGATCAAGACTATTTAAGCTTATAGGTATGGCAAGGTAAAATATGTGGAGCTGCAGCAAGCGACTAGCAAAATATGGTGGCTAACTTATTCACAAAAGAGAGCGAGAAGAGGAGGCAAAGCGCGAGCGAGAAACTAGAGAGCAACCTGCGCAAACATTACTCCAACACCGTGTCCGCTTCCCGGACTCCGCCGAGAAGAGGCCATCACGGTAACTCACTCAGTTGATTCATTTTAATTAAGTTAAGGTTCAAGTTATCTACAACCGGACATTAACAAATTCCCATCTGCCCATAACCGTGGGCACGGCTTTTGGAAGTTCAAATCCCTGCAGGGGAGTCCCAACTTAGCCCATGACAAGCTCTGACGGTCAATGAAGGAATAGACCTGCTCCCAAGACGTTCCGATCAGACTCGGTATCTCGGTAATTCAAGACACTTCGACAGGTTAAAACAAGACCAGCAGCACCGCCCGAATGTGCCGACAAATCCCGATAGAAGCTGCACATATCTCGTTCTCAGGGCACACTCAGATAGGTCAAGCTATGAGTAAAACCAACCCTCAAGTTTCCCCGAGGTGGCCCCGCAGGTTGCCCGGTTCGGACCAACACTCAGAGGGAGCACTAGCCCGGGGGGGGGGGGTTAAAATAAGATGACCCTCGGGCTCCGGTAACCCAAGGGAAAAAGAGGCTAGGTGGCGAATGGTAAAACCAAGGTTGGGCATTGCTGGAAAAGCTTTAATCAAGGCGAACTATCAAGGGGTTCCCATTATAACCCAACCGCATAAGGAACGAAAAATCCGGAAACATAACACCGATATGACAGAAACTAGGGCGACAAGAGTGGAACAAAACACTAGGCGAGAGGCCAAGCCTTCCACCCTTTACCAAGTATATAGGTGCATTAAGATAACAAGATAATATAATGATATCCCAACAAGAAAATAAATATTCCCATAAGGAACGGCCTCCAAACTTCACCTGCAACTAGCAACGCTATAAGAGGGGCTGAGCAAAGCGGTAACATACCCAATCAACGGTTTGCTAGGACAAGGTGGGTTAGAGGGGTTAGAGGTTTGACACTGGCCAATTTGGGAGGCTTGAAAGCAATGGTAGGCATCGTAGCATGGCATAGCAAAAGAGCGAGCAAACTAGCATAGCAAAGATAGTAGTGATTTCGAGGGTATGATCATCTTGCCTGCAACAGTTGTCAGAGTTGACTGGATCCTCGAAAGCAAACTCAACGGGCTCCTCGTTAGCGAACTCGTCTCCCGGCTCTACCCAAAAAAGACAAACAAGCAACAAGGATACAAATCAACCACGTGCAAGATCAAGCAATATGATGCAATGATGATATGCTATGCGGGATGCGATGCGGGATGCAAAATGCAAGATATGACAGGAAATGCATGAACCTGGCCTCAACTTGGAATTCCAAGTGTGCCACTGGAAAGATGAGATGAAATCGCTTGAAAACGATATAAAGAACGCCGGAATCGGAGTTACGGTTTGGAAATGGCAAGCGATTCAAAAATGACACCGGTCTGCGATTTACAGCAAGTAGGCATCTAAATGCAATGAAATGAACATGCTACAGCAACCAAACATGACAACAAAATACATGGCAGGGATGCACACAAGATGCTTAACAAAAGTCTAGCACTGAGCTACGGCCAATTCATCCATTAACAGGTTCAAACAAGCATGGCAAAAATGCATATGACAAACAGATCTCAGACTTAGTGAAATTAACACTTGTCTGGAATTTCAGATCAGGTAGCACTCTTTCGAAGCAACAAAACTACATGCTACAGGACCTGAACATGGCAAAGTAAAGCATGGCATGGAGCTACTCAAAGATATAACAAAAGTCCCTTAGTGACCTTGAGCCAAAAGGGATCAGAAAATACAATTGCAAGCATGTGAACATAGCAAAAACATAATCAGTTTCAGACTTAGTGAAAACTGACACATGCTGAAATATAACTCAAGTAGGCATGTTTACGAGCTCGATGCACTCACTACGGAGCAAGTCATGGACAATCATACACCCATCAAGACACAAAATCAAGCTAGACATGGCAAGAACAATAGCATAGCATGCACGGATCAACTACAACATCATCGGCAAAATTGCAAACAAGTTGACAATCTGCCCAGATTCACAAAGTAGCAAAAGTAGAGCTCGATTGACTCAAGCTAGGGTGCTCCATAATTGCAAACAAAGACATGGATGGATAGAGCACTACAAGATTAACAAAACATCCTTACTGATCATCCTCAAAAGAGGCACGGATCACTAGGAAACAACATGAACATATGGCATCATGAGATAAACAGCTCCAGGACTTAGTGAAATTGCTAAGTCCCTGAAAACAGAATTAGCAAGTGCACCACTTTGCAAGCTTGCACAAGTCACCACACACATCACAAAAATACATGGGTTGCACCTCTGGAAAGATGACAAAACCCTTAACAAAACACATGTAGAGCATCAGGGCATAATCATGCACACATTAATCATGGCAAAAATGACAAACCTAAACGGAGTAGCAGATCTGACAATTAATCTCAAGTAGCCCTCTTCTAACAGCATTTCGGGCATCAAGATGAACTCAAATGAAAATGATGCCATGGAATGAAATGATGTACTCTCAGAGATGAACATTTGATATGCTATATGCATGAATCGGAGCTACGGATGCAAAGTTACGGAGCTATGAACATAGGCACTTGGATCTGGAATTTTCGGACTTAGAAGAAAAAACAACCTCCGAGATCTAGGGTTTAGTGAAATTGCTAAGTCTCTGAAAACAGAATTAGCAAGTGCACCACTTTGCAAGCTTGCACCAGTAACCACACACATCACAAAAATACATGGGTTGCACCTCTAGAAAGATGACAAAACCCTTAACAAAACACATGTAGAGCATCAGGGCATAGCATGCACACATTAATCATGGCAAAAATGACAAAAAGCTAAATGGAGTAGCAGATCTGACAATTAACTCAAGTAGCCCTCTTCTAACAGCATTTCTGGCATCAAGATGAACTCAAATGAAAATGATGCCATGGAATGAAATGATGTACTCTCTGAGATGAACATTTTGATATGCTATATGCATGAATCGGAGCTACGGATGCAAAGATACGGAGCCGTGAACATGAGCACTTGAATTGAAAATATCAGGGACTTAGAAAAAAAACAACCCTCAGATCTAGGGTTTGACCGGCGCGCGAACCGAGGTTCGCCGGGATCCCGCCGGAGCTCTTGCCGGACGACGAGGGAGAGGACGGGCCGACGCTTGGGGGCGACGCCGGCGCGCTCCGGCGGCGGCGCGCGAGGCGGCGGCTCGGGGCGGCGAGCTCGCCGGGCGGCGGGAGGCGGCGCGGTCCGGGCGGCGGCGACCGGAGAAGGAGGCGAGGCGGCGCCGGGCTGCCGCGGCCGAGGAAGAAGGAGGCGCGGGCGGCGGGGCAAGGCGAGGTGGGCCTCGGGGGCCGGCCACGGGCCTCCCGGGCCTGGCGGCGGAGTGGAACGGCGGCGGAGGCGGGGCCAATGGTGGCGTGCCACGTGGCGGCGGCGAGGCGGACCGGACGTGTCCGTCGGTGGCGAGATGTGTCCGGTGCGCGCGAAGACGAATGGATCTAGGGTTTCGGAGGGGAAGGAGAAGGAGATTTTCGGGGAATCTTTAAATAGGCATAGGAGGAGCTAGGAGAGTCCAAATGAGGTGCGGTTTTCGGCCACGGGATCGTGATCGAACGATCTAGATTATGGATCAAGGTTAGGTTTATTTTGGGACACAATAGAGGGTTGTTGGGCTGCAACACACATGAGGCCTTTTCGGTCCCTCGGTTAACCGTTGGAGTATCAAACGAAGTCCAAATGATACGAAACTTGACAGGCGGTCTACCGGTAGTAAACCAATGCCGCTTGGCAAGTCTCGGTCCAATCCGGAAATGTTTAATCCCCACACACGAAAGAAAGCTAGAAATGACCACCGGAGGAAAACGAAGCGCCGGAATGCAAAACGGACAACGGGGAAAAAGCTTGAATGCATGAGACGAACACGTATGCAGATGCAATGCACATGATGACATGATATGAGATGCATGACAACGACAACAACACACGGAGACAAAACCCAAACCCGAGGAAATAAATATAACTTAACGCTGGAAACGGAAAGAGTTGGAGTACAAATTGGGAAAGTTACATCCGGGGTGTTACAACACTCCACCACTACGAAAGGATCTCGTCCCGAGATCTAGGACTGAAAGAACGCCGGGTACTCAGAACGGAGGTGATCCTCGCATTCCCAGGTAGCTTCACGGTCGGAATGGTGTGACCACTTGACTTTGAGAAATTTGATTGACTTGTTGCGAGTCTTGCGTTCAGTCTCTTCAAGAATAGCAACTGGGTGCTCACGATAAGAGAGATCTTCTTGGAGCTCAATGTTCTCGAAGTTGACTGTGCGGTCAGGAGTCTTGAAGCACTTTCGAAGCTGAGAGACATGCAACACGTCATGAACATTTGCAAAGTTTGAAGGAAGCTCGAGTTGATAGGCGAGGTCGCCTCTCTTGCTGACAATCTTGAAAGGTCCCACGTATCTAGGGGCAACCTTCCCTTTGATACCGAAGCGACGAGTACCTTTCATAGGAGAGACACGGAGGTAAACATGATCTCCGATCTCGAAAGCCAAATCACGGTGCTTACTATCATAGTAGCTCTTCTGGCGGGATTGGGCTGCTTTGAGGTTATCACGAATGACTTTGCACATTTCTTCTGCCTTTGTGATTAAGTCATTACCCAAAAGCTGACGTTCACCGGTTTCAGACCAGTTGAGAGGGGTACGGCACTTCCTGCCATACAGAATTTCAAATGGGGCCTTGCCCGAACTTGCTTGAAAACTGTTGTTGTAGGAGAATTCAGCATAAGGAAGACAATCCTCCCACTTCATGCCGAAGGAGATCACACAAGCCCTGAGCATATCTTCAAGAATCAGGTTGACACGCTCGACTTGACCGCTAGTTTGAGGATGGAAAGCTGTGCTAAAGCGGATGTTAGTGCCCATGGCCTTCTGAAAATAATCCCAAAACTTCGAGGTAAAGATGCTGCCACGGTCTGAAGAGATCACTTGAGGAATACCGTGCAGAGAGACAATTCGAGAGGTATAGAGTTCCGCCAATTGAGCTGCAGTGATCGACTCTTTGATAGGCAGAAAGTGAGCCACTTTGGTGAGTTTGTCGATGACAACGAATATAGCATCATTGCCACGCTTGGACTTAGGAAACCCAGTCACGAAGTCCATTTCAATGTGGTCAAACTTCCATTCTGGAATGGCAAGAGGTTGGAGGAGACCAGCTGGCCTTTGGTGTTCTGCCTTCACTCTTCTGCAGACATCACATTCATTCACGAATTGAGCAATCTCGCGCTTCATTCGAGTCCACCAATAAGCTTGCTTGAGGTCCTGATACAACTTCGTGCTCCCAGGGTGGATGGAGAGGAGAGAATTGTGAGCCTCATTCATGATCACTTCATGGAGGTCACCTTTGGGTACAACAATACGATCATCGATGAAAAGAGTGTCCTTGTCATCAAGGCGGTAGCACTTGTACTTGGGTTGACTCTTGGCAATCCCAATCTTCACCTTTTTCACCATAGCATCAAGAAGCTGGGCTTGGCGAATCTGGTCTTGTAAGGTAGGAGAGACTTGAAGGTTGGCGAGGAAACCTTGAGGAACAACTTGCAGATTAAGTTTGCGGAAAGCTTCACAAAGCTCGGGTTGATAAGGCTTGAGAATCAGACTGTTACAATAAGCTTTCCTGCTCAATGCGTCAACAATCACATTAGCCTTGCCTGGAGTGTACTCAATACTCGGATTATACTCTTGAATCATTTCGACCCATCGAGTTTGCCTAAGGTTGAGATTAGGCTGAGTGAAGATGTACTTGAGACTCTTGTGATCAGTGAAAATGTCCACTTTTCTTCCCAATAAAAGATGTCTCCAAGTCAAAAGAGCATGCACAACTGCCGCCAACTCGAGATCATGAGTGGGGTAGTTCTTCTCATTAGTCTTCAACTGGCGAGAGGTATAAGCAACAACTTTCTTCTCTTGCATCAATACTACGCCAAGACTTGGAGAGAGGCATCACAAAAGAACTCGTATGGCTTGGATTCATCAGGCGGAGTCAGAACTGGAGCAGTGATCAATTTCTCTTTCAAAGTGTTGAAAGCAATATCACACTCCAGAGACCAAACATACTTGACGTGCTTCTGATGAAGATTTGAGAGAGGCTTCGCGATCTTAGAAAAGTTTTCAACGAATCTTCGGCAATAGCTTGCGAGACCGAGAAAACTGTGGAGTTGCTTCACATTCCGAGGAGGTTCCCAATTCACAATTGCAGACACCTTCTCAGGATTCACGGCAATGCCCTTGGTAGAGATGATATGACCAAGATAAAGAACCTCATCGAGCCAAAATTCACACTTGGAGAACTTGGCGTAGAACTGATGTTCTCTGAGCTTATCAAGAACCAAACGCAAGTGCTTGGCATGATCTTCCTTATTCTTGGAGAAAACCAGAATGTCGTCGAGATAGACCAAAACGAAGTCATTGGTGTAGGCGTTGAAGATGAAGTTCATCATGCGAGAGAACGTCGGAGGAGCGTTGACGAGACCAAAAGACATGACAGTGTATTCATATGAGCCAAAGCTTGTCCTGAACGCCGTCTTGGGAATATCTTGCTCACGGATTCGAATACGATGATAGCCCATACGGAGATCAAGCTTGGAGAATACTTGAGCACCTTTAAGTTGTTCGAACAGCTCATTGATGTCCCAATCTCAAACCAATATCCGTGGAAGAAGAACTAGAGCTACTAGAATTCCCACCTATGAAACTCCCGAACCTTTCCGGTTATGCAATCAGGTGTTGGGGATACAGGGGAAGCATAATATCTCACCCAAACTAGCAAATCCTACATCCAGCTGTATCCATCCTTCAACACATAACCAAGAAACCTTCGGAAACCATCTACCTCAACCTTCGAAAAGCATCCGTTATACAAGTTATGGCGATACTCCCGAACTCCCGCCCCAGTACTGGGTGGCGTCGAGGTTATCTCACCAACGAACTGCACAAAAGAGATTTTCGATGTCGGCGTACTAGACTCAGGTATTCCAGAACTGCAACGATAAAATTATGATGACAACACCTCAGAGCTCAACTCCCCGGGACACTTCCACTAAACCCCTGACATGAGGCACCAAGTCAATGTTCTCATCATAAAACCATCGGAACGATTCCAAGATACCCGCGTGATCCTAAATTTTTTTTAGTGAAATTTGAGAAGAGAAGAGTCAAAACTCTACGTCAGGATGACTTACCAGAGCGATGAGGAGACTGGGAAGTAAAAAGAATTCCTAATCTCTCCGATATATAATTCCTAAATGACTCAAAACATTTTTCTAGACACAACTCGACCGCTAAAAACGATCAAGCAATGGGGCTCCTAAGGTCGGGGAAGGCTCTGATACCAACTTGTAACACCCTCGATGCGACTATAGCTCCCACGTGTCGAGGAACGACATAGAGACATAATCGCATTGAAGGCATATGTCGCAAGTTAGGCAATCTTCACAACATCCCATGTAATATAAATAATGAAGGGGAAAATAACATAGTTGGTTTACACTCGCCACGTCAATCAAGTACATTAATAACATTACATCATCCAAACACTCATGGCCCGACTACGGCGCCAAAATAAAAGAGAACCAACATGCGACACGGTCCCAATCACCCCCAACTGGGCACCACTACCGATCATCGGGAAAGGAAACATAGTATCGTTGAGAGTCTTCGTCGAACTCCCACTTGAGCTCGTACGCGTCTCCTGGAACGGAATCATCAGGCCCTGCATCTGGTGTAATAGTAATCTGTGAGCCACAGGGACTCAGCAATCTCGCACCCTCGCGATCAAGACTATTTGAGCTTGTAGGTATGGCAAGGTAAAACATGAGTGGAGCAGCAGCAAGTGACTAGCAAATATGGTGGCTAACTTATTCGCAAAAGAGAGCGAGAAGAGGAGGCAAAGCGCGAGCGAGAAACTGGAGAGCAACCTACACAAACATTACTCCGACACCGTGTCTACTTCCCGGACTCCACCGAGAAGAGGCCATCACGGTAACACACTCAGTTGATTCATTTTAATTAATTAAGGTTCAAGTTATCTACAACCGGACATTAACAAATTCCCATCTGCCCATAACCGTGGGCACAGCTTTCTAAAGTTCAAATCCCTACAGGGGAGTCCCAACTTAGCCCATGACAAGCTCTCACGGTCAACAAAGGAATAGACCTCCTCCCAAGACGTTCCGATCATACTCGGTATCTCGGTAATTCAAGACACTTCGACAGGTTAAAACAAGACCAGCAACACCGCCCGAATGTGCCGACAAATCCCGATAGGAGCTGCACATATCTCGTTCTCAGGGCACACTCAGATAGGTCAAGCTACGAGTAAAACCAACCCTCAAGTTTCCTCGAGGTGGCCCCGCAGGCTGCCCGGTTCGGACCAACACTCAGAGGGAGCACTGACCCCGGGGGGGGGGGGGGTTTAAAATAAGATGACCCTCGGGCTCCGGTAACCCAAGGGAAAAAGAGGCTAGGTGGCGAATGGTAAAACCAAGGTTGGGCATTGCTGGAAAAGCTTTAATCAAGGCGAACTATCAAGGGGTTCCCATTATAACCCAACCGCGTAAGGAACGAAAAATCCGGGAACATAACACCGATATGACGGAAACTAGGGCGGCAAGAGTGGAACAAAACACTAGGCGAGAGGCCAAGCCTTCCACCCTTTACCAAGTATATAGGTGCATTAAGATAGCAACATAATATAATGATATCCCAACAAGAAAATAAATATTCCCATAAGGAAGGGCCTCCAAACTTCACCTGCAACTAGCAACGCTATAAAAGGGGCTCAGCAAAGCGGTAACATAGCCAATCAACGGTTTGCTAGGACAAGGTGGGTTAGAGGTTTGACATGGCGATTTGGGAGGCTTGAAAGGAAGTGGTAGGCATCGTAGAATTGGCATAGCAAAAGAGCGAGCAAAACTAGCATAGCAAAGATAGTAGTGATTTCGAGGGTATGATCATCTTGCCTGCACAGTAGTCAGAGTTGACTGGATCCTTGAAAGCAAAGTCAACGGGCTCCTCGTTAGCGAACTCGCCTGCCGGCTCTACCCAAACAAGACAAACAAGCAACAAAGATACAATCAACCACGTGCAAGGATCAAGCAATATGCTGCAATGATGATATGCTATGCGGAATGCGATGCGGGATGCAAAATGCAAGATGTGACAGGAAATGCATGAACCTGTCCTCAACTTGGGATTCCAAGTGTGCCACTGGAAAGATGAGATGAAATCGCTTGAAAACAATATAAAGAACGCCGGAATTGGAGTTACGGTTTGGAAATGGCAAGAGATTCAAAAATGGCACCGGTCTGCGATTTACAACAAGTAGCCATCCAAATGCAACGAAATGAACATGCTACAGCAACCAAACATGACAACAAAATGCATGGCAGGGATTCACACAAGATGCTTAACAAAAGTCGAGCACTGAGCTACAGCCAATTCATCCACTAACAGGTTCAAACAAGCATGGCAAAAATGCATATGACAAACAGATCTCAGACTTAGTGAAATTAACACTTGTCTGGAATTTCAGATCAGGTAGCCCTCTTCGGAGCAACAAAATACATACTACAGGACCTGAACATGGCAAAGTAAAACATGGCATGGAGCTACTCAAAGAGATTAACAAAAGTCCCTTAGTGACCTTGAGCCAAAAGGGATCAGAAAATACAATTGCAAGCATGTGAACATAGCAAAAACATAATCAGTTTTCAGACTTAGTGAAAACTGGCACATGCTGAAATATAACTCAAGTAGGCATGTTTACGAGCTCGATGCACTCACTATGGTGCAAGTCATGGCAAGACAAGCATACACCCATCAAGAAGGCACAAAATGCAAGCTAGACATGGCAAGAACAATAGCATAGCATGCACGGATCAACTACAACATCATCGGCAAAATTGCAAACAAGTTGACAATCTGCCCAGATTCACAAAGTAGCAAAAGTATAGCTCGATTGACTCAAGCTAGGGTGCTCCATAATTGCAAATAAAGACATGGATGGATAGAGCACTACAAGATTAACAAAACATCCTTACTGATCATCCTCAAAAGAGGCACGGATCACTAGGAAACAACATGAACATGTGGCATCATGAGATAAACAGCTCCAGGACTTAGTGAAATTGCTAAGTCTCTGAAAACAGAATTAGCAAGTGCACCACTTTGCAAGCTTGCACCAGTAACCACACACATCACAAAAATACATGGGTTGCACCTCTAGAAAGATGACAAAACCCTTAACAAAACACATGTAGAGCATCAGGGCATAGCATGCACACATTAATCATGGCAAAAATGACAAAAAGCTAAATGGAGTAGCAGATCTGACAATTAACTCAAGTAGCCCTCTTCTAACAGCATTTCGGGCATCAAGATGAACTCAAATGAAAATGATGCAATGGAATGAAATGATGTACTCTCTGAGATGAACATTTTGATATGCTATATGCATGAATCGGAGCTACGGATGCAAAGATACGGAGCCGTGAACATGAGCACTTGAATTGAAAATATCAGGGACTTAGAAAAAAAACAACCCTCAGATCTAGGGTTTGACCGGCGCGTGAACCGAGGTTCGCCGGGATCCCGCTGGAGCTCTTGCCGGACGACGAGGGAGAGGACGGGCCAGCGCTTGGGGGCGATGCCGGCGCGCTCCGGCGGCGGCGCGCGAGGCGGCGGCTCGGGGCGGCGAGCTCGCCGGGCGGCGGGAGGCGGCGTGGTCCGGGCGGCGGTGACCGGAGAAGGAGGCGAGGCGGCGCCGGGCTGCCACGGCCGAGGAAGAAGGTGGCGCGGGCGGCGGCTTCACCGGGCGGCGGGGCGAGGCGAGGTGGGCCTCGGGGGCCGGCCACGGGCCTCCCGGGCCTGGCGGCGGAGTGGAACGG
The DNA here is from genome assembly GCF_003073215.2 of Triticum urartu. Taxonomy (NCBI): domain Eukaryota; kingdom Viridiplantae; phylum Streptophyta; class Magnoliopsida; order Poales; family Poaceae; genus Triticum; species Triticum urartu. The sequence goes on from NC_053026.1 coordinate 356,857,135, forward strand.
CGGCGGAGGCGGGGCCAATGGTGGCGTGCCGCGTGGCGGCGGCGGGGCGGACCGGACGTGTCCGTCGGTGGCGAGATGTGTCCGGTGCGCGCGAAGACGAATGGATCTAGGGTTTCGGAGGGGAAGGAGAAGGAGATTTTCGGGGGATCTTTAAATAGGCATAGGAGGAGCTAGGAGAGTCCAAATGAGGTGCGATTTTCGGCCACGCGATCATGATCAAACGATATAGATGATGGAGAAAGGTTAGGTGGGTTTTGGGCCAAAATAGAGGGGTGTTGGGCTGCAACACACACGAGGCCTTTTCAGTCCCTCGGTTAACCGTTGGAGTATCAAACGAAGTCCAAATGATACGAAACTTGACAGGCGGTCTACCGGTAGTAAACCAAGGCCTCTTGGTAAGTCTCGGTCCAATCCGGAAATGTTTAATCCCCACACATGAAGGAAAGCTAGAAATGACCACCGGAGGAGAACGAAGCGCCGAAATGCAAAACTGACAACGGGGAAAAAGCTCGAATGCATGAGACGAACACGTATGCAGATGCAATGCACATGATGACATGATATGAGATGCATGACAACGACAACAACACATGGAGACAAAACCCGAAACTGAGGAAATAAATATAACTTAACGCCGGAAACGGCAAGAGTTGGAGTACAAATTGGGAAAGTTACATCCGGGGTGTTACACCAGACATGTGGCAAGGCACACATCAGGTGTGGTACTCAGCATGGCATACCGTATAGAGCCTATGACAAAAGCATAGGGGATGACATTCGTCCTTTCTCTTTCTTCTGCCGTGGTCGAGCTTTAAGTCTTAACTTCATACCTTACAACTCAGGCAAGAACTCCTTCTTTGACTGATCCATCTTGAACACTTTCAAGATCATGTCAAGGTATGTGCTCATTTGAAAGTACCATTAAGCGTTTTGATCTATCCTTATAGATCTTGATGCTCAATGTTCAAGTAGCTTAATCCAGGCTTTCCATTGAAAAACACTTTCAAATAACCCTATATGCTTTCCAGAAATCCTACGTCATTTATGATCCATAATATGTCAACAACATATACTCATCAGAAATTCTATAGTGCTCCCACTCACTTCTTTGGAAATACAAGTTTCTCATATACTTTGTATAAAACCAAAATCTTTGATCATCTCATCAAAGCGTACATTCCAACTCTGAGATGCTTACTCCAGTCCTTAGAAGGATTGCTGGAGCTTTGCATACTTATTAGCATCTTTCAGGATTGACAAAACCTTCCGGTTGTATCACATACAACCTTTCCTCAAGAAAATCGTCGAGGAAACAATGTTGACATCCTATCTGCAAAATTTCATAAATAATGCAGTAATCGCTAATATAATTCCAACAGACTCTTAGCATCGCTACGAGTGAGAAAGTCTCATTGTAGTCAACTCCTTGAACTTGTCGGAAAACATCTTAACGACAAGTCAAGCTTTCTTAATGGTGATACTTACCATCATTGTCCGTCTTCCTTTTAAAATCCATATGTACCTAATAGCCTTACGACCATCAAGTAGTTCTTCCAAAGTCTACACTTTGTTTTCATACATGGATCCTTTCTCAGATTTTATTGCCTCGAGCCATTTATCGGAATTCAAGCCCACCATTGCTTCTCCATAGCTCATAGGTTCATTGTTTTCTAGCAACATGACTTCCAAGACAGGATTACGTACCACTCTGAAGTAGTACGCATCCTTGTTATCCCACGAGGTTTGGTAGTGACTTGATCTGAAGTTTCATGATCACTATCATAAGCTTCCACTTCAATTGGTGTAGGTGCCACAGGAACAACTCCCTGTGCCCTGCCACACACTAGTTGAAGAGATGGTTCAATAACCTCATCAAGCCTCCACCATCCTCCCACTCAATTCTTTCGAGAGAAACTTTTCCTCGAGAAAGGACCCCATTCTAGAAACAATCCCTTATTGCTTTCGGATCTGAGACAGGAGGTATACCCAACTATTTTGGCTGTCCTATGAAGATGCATTTATCCGCTTTGGGTTCGAGCTTATCAGCCTGAAACTTTTTCACATAAGCGTCGCAGCCCCAAAATTTTAAGAAATGACAGCTTAGGTTTCTCTAAACCATAGTTCATACGGTGTCATCTCATTGGAATTACGTGGTGCCCTATTTAAAGTGAATGTGGTTGTCTCTAATGCCTAACCCATAAACTATCATGGTAATTCGATAAGAGACATCATGGTATGCATCATATCCAATAGGGTGCAGTTATGATGTTCGGACACACCGTCACACTATGGTGTTCCAGGCTGTATTAGTTGTGAAACAATTTCCACAATGTCTTAATTCTGTGCCAAACTCGTAATTCAGATATTCATCTCTATGATCATATCATAGATATTCTTGTCACGACGATCTTTCAACTTCATCCTGAAATTACTTGAACCTTTCAATAATTCAGACTCGTGATTCATCAAGTAAATGTACTCAACATCTACTCAAATCATCTGTGAAGTAAGAACATAACGATATCCACTACACGCCTCAGCACTCATTGGACTGCACACATCAAAATGTATTACTTCCAACAAGTTGCTTTCTAGTTCCATTTTACTGAAAACGAGGCTTTCAGTCATCTTGCACATGTGGTATGATTTGCATGTATCAAGTGATTAAAAATCAAGTGAGTCCAAACGATCCATTTGCATGGAGTTTCTTCATGCATATACACCAATAGACATGGTTCGCATGTCTCAAACTTTTCAAAAAACGAGTGAGCCCAAAGATCCATCAACATGGAGCTTCTTCATGCGTTTTATACCGATATGACTTACGTGGAAGTGCCACAAGTAGGTGGTACTATCATTACTATCTTATATCTTTTGGCATGAACATGTGTATCACTACGATCGAGATTCAACAAACCATTCATTTTAGGTGTAAGACCATTGAAGGTATTATTCAAATAAACAGAGTAACCATTATTCTCCTTGAATGAATAACTGTATTGCGATATACATAATCCAATCATGTCTATGCTCAACGCAAACACCAATCTTGATGGTAGAGGGAGCGTGCGATGTTTGATCACATCAAGCTTGGAAAAACTTCCAACACATATTGCCAGCTCACCTTTAGCTAGTCTCCGTTTACTCCGCATCCTTTTATTTCGAGTTTACTAACATTTAGCAACCGAACCGGTATCTAATACCATGGTGCTACTAGGAGTACTAGTAAAGTACACATTAACACAATGTATATCCAATATACTCCTATCGACCGTGCCAGCCTTCTCATCTACCAAGTATCTAGGGTAATTCTGCTCCAGTGGCTGTTCCCCTTATTACAGAAGCACTTAGTCTCGGGTTTGTGTTCAACCTTGGGTTTCTTCACTAGAGCAGCAGCTGATTTGCCGTTTCATGAAGTATCCCTTCTTGCCCTTGCCCTTCTTGAAACTAGTGGTTTCACCAACCATCAACAATTGATGCTCCTTCTTGATTTCTACTTTTGTGGTGTCAAACATCGCGAATATGTCAAGGATCATCATATATGTCCCTGATATATTATAGTTCATCACGAAGCTCTAGCAGCTTGGTGGTAATGACTTCAGAGAAACATCACTATCTCATCTGGAAGATCAACTCCCACTCGATTCAAATGATTGTTGTACTCAGACAATCTGAGCACAAGCTCAACAATTGAGCTTTTCTCCCTTAGTTTGTGGGCTAAGAAAATCGTCGGAGGTCTTATACCTCTTGATGTGGGCACGAGCCTGAAATCCCAATTTCAGCCCTCGAAACATCTCATATGTTTCGCGACGTTTCAAAAACGTTTTCGGTGCCTCAATTCTAAACCGTTTAACTAAACTATCACGTAGTTATCAAAATGTGTATGTCAGATGTTCGCAACATCCACAGACGACGTTGAAGGTTCAGCACACTGAGCGGTGCATTAAGGACATAAGCCTTCTATGAAGCAACGAGGACAATCCTCAGTTTACGGACCTAGTCCGCATAATTGCTACTATCAACTTTCAACTAAATTTTCTCTAGGAACATATCTAAATAGTAGAACTAAAGCGCGAGCTTCGACATAATTTGCGAAGACCTTTTGACTATGTTCAGGATAATTAAGTTCATCTTATGAACTCCCACTCAGATAGACATCCCTCTAGTCATCTAAGTGATTACATGATCTGAGTCAACTAGGCCGTGTCCGATCATCACGTGAGACAGACTAGTCATCATCGGTGAACATCTTCATGTTGATCGTACCTACCATACGACTCATGCTCGACCTTTCAGTCTCTTGTGTTCCAAGGCCATGTCTGTACATGCTAGGCTCGTCAAGTCAACCTAAGTGTTTCGCGTGTGTAAATCTGTCTTACACCCGTTGTATGTGAACGTTAGAATCTATCACACCCGATCATCACGTGGTGCTTCGAAACAACGAACTGTCGCAACGGTGCACAGTTAGGGGGAACACCTTCTTGAAATTATTATGAGGGATCATCTTATTTACTACCGTCGTTCTAAGTAAACAAGATGCAAAAACATGATAAACATCACATGCAATCAAATAATAGTGACATGATATGGCCAATATCATATAGCTCCTTTGATCTCCATCTTGGGGCTCCATGATCATCTTGTCACCGGCATGACACCATGATCTCCATCATCATGATCTCCATCATCGTGTCTCCATGAAGTTGCTCGCCAACTATTACTTCTACTACTATGGCTACCGGTTCGCAATAAAGTAAAGTAATTACATGGCGTTGTTCAATGACACGCAGGTCATACAATTAATAAAGACAACTCCTATGGCTCCTGCCGGTTGTCATACTCATCGACATGCAAGTCGTGATTCCTATTACAAGAACATGATCAATCTCATACATCACATATCATTCATCACATTCTTCTTGGCCATATCACATCACATAGCATACCCTGCAAAAACAAGTTAGACGTCCTCTAATTGTTGTTTGCATGTTTTACGTGGCTGCTATGGGTTTCTAGCAAGAACGTTTCTTACCTACGCAAAAACCACAACGTGATATGCCAATTGCTATTTACCCTTCATAAGGACCCTTTTCATCGAATCCGATCCGACTAAAGTGGGAGAGACAGATCACACTACTTTGTGTTCTACTCGTGCATAGAATCTACGCAATAGACCTAGCTCATGATGCCACTGTTGGGGAACGTAGCAGAAATTCAAAATTTTCCTATGTGTCACCAAGATCTATCTATGGAGAAACCAGCAACGAGGGGAAGGAGAGTGCATCTACATACCCTTGTAGATCGCTAAGCGGAAGCGTTCAAGTGAACGGGGTTGATGGAGTCGTACTCGTCGTGATCCAAATCACCAGAGATCCTAGTGCCGAACGGACGGCACCTCCGCGTTCAACACACGTACAGCCCGGTGACGTCTCCTACGCCTTGATCCAGCAAGGGGTGAAGGAGAGGTTGGGAAAGACTCCATCCAGCAGCAGCACGACGGCATGGTGGTGGTGGAGGAGCGTGGCAATCCTGCAGGGCTTCGCCAAGCACCACGGGAGAAGAGGAGGACTTGGGAGAGGGGAAGGGCTGCGTCAAGACTTGGGTGCGGCTGCCCTCCCACCCCCACATATATATAGGGGCAAGGGAGAGGGTGGCCGGCCCCCTTAGATCCAATCTGAGGAGGGGGCGGCGGCCAAGGGAGGTTGCCTTGCCCCCCAAGGCAAGGGGGGCGCCCCCCCTTTAGGGTTCCCCCAAACCCTAGGCACATGGGCCCTAAGGGGGAGGCGCCCAGCCCACTAAGGGGCTGGTCCCTCTCCACATACAGCCCATAGGGCCTTCCGGGGCAGGTGGACCCTCCCGGTGGTCCCGGTACAATACCGGTAACCCCCGAATTATTCCGGTGACCGTATGATGACTTCCCATATATAAATATTTACCTCTGGACCATTCCGGAACTCCTCGTGACGTCTGGGATCTCATCCGGGACTCCGAACAACATTCGGTAACCAGGTATATCTATTCCCTATAACCCTAGCGTCATCGAACCTTAAGTGTGTAGACCCTGCGGGTTCGGGAAACATGCAGACATGGCCGAGACAACTCTTCGGTCAATAACCAACAGCGGGATCTGGATACCCATGTTGGCTCCCACATGCTCCATGATGATCTCATCGGATGAACCACGATGTCAAGGATTCAATCAATCCCGTATACAATTCCCTTTGTCTATCGGTATGATACTTGCCCGAGATTCGATCGTTGGTATCCCTATACCTTGTTCAATCTCGTTACCGGCAAGTCTCTTTACTCGTTCCGTAACACATCATCCCGTGATCAACTCCTTGGTCACATTGTGCACATTATGATGATGTCCTACCGAGTGGGCCCAGAGATACCTCTCCGTTACACGGAGTGACAAATCCCAGTCTCGATTCGTGCCAACCCAACAGACACTTTCGGAGATACCTGTAGTGTACCTTTATAGCCACCCAGTTATGTTGTGATGTTTGGCACACCCAAAGCACTCCTACGGTATCCGGGAGTTGCACAATCTCATGGTCTAAGGAAATGATACTTGACATTAGAAAAACTTTAGCATACGAACTACACGATCTTTGTGCTATGATTAGGATTGGGTCTTGTCCATCACATCATTCTCCTAATGATGTGATCCCGTCATCAACGACATCCAATGTCCATGGTCAGGAAACCGTAACCATCTATTGATCAATGAGCTAGTCAACTAGAGGCTTACTAGGGACATGGTGTTGTCTATGTATCCACACATGTAACTGAGTTTCCTATCAATACAATTCTAGCATGGATAATAAACGATTATCATGAACAAGGAAATATAATAATAATAATAATCAATTTATTATTGCCTCTATGGCATATTTCCAACATTAAATGGTTCACGTTCCTTTCGCAGGACACTGAAAACAGTAGCACTGGGTCGTCTAAGAGCTCCCCTTTCGACACCCCTTTAAATAGGGCGTTGAACGTAATGAAAAACAAGGATAAGCTCACTAAGCCGACGTCAGCTGGTCGTGTGGCCGACAAAGGCTTGTCCACAAAATGGGGGTCATACTATACCGCTGGTGTGCGGAAGGAGAAAAAGACCAGCTCGGAAAGCCAGATGCGCGAGGTTGAAGAACTCAAGGCACAAGTGGCGCGGATTCCGGAGCTTGTCCAAGAGCAAGTGCAACAACAACTTGGAACGACGCTCAACGCCATGGTGCCTACGTTGATTCATGGGCTGACGACGTGGATTGCGGGTGGCCAACAGGGCCTCCCCCGGTTCCCAGCTTCACGGCCAGCAACTCGCACAGCGCGCAGGCGGCTCCATTGGTGTCTCCGGCGGCGGCGCCATTGGTGTCTCCGGCGGAGGCGGTATTCGTGTCTCCGGCACCGACACGGGCATTGGAGCTTAATGCACCCGGGTGTACGCCGGTCGGCACCTCGCCAGCAAGCGCCCCCTCCGTCAGTTGCACGCCCGCCGTTGGCGGTGCCTCGACATTAGCCGAGCTCGACGGCATCACGGTAACTAAGCCTCTCGGCCGATGACTTCATCTCCTTGCCTTTGACTGGGCATCCCTGATGCCCTATACATGTTTTCGCAGGGCACCGCCGACGTTCCTTGCACTCTTCTGCACTTCGTGGGCGCCGAGTTGGTCGATCTCGCCAAGGGCAGAATCGTTCAACCGGGCAACCCCATGTTCCACGGTAATCCGATGCCACCCACAATGTATAGGGTTGAAGTGGTTCGGGTGCTGCCAGGCTGCGACGAGCTGTTACCTCCGATTCGACCCGCTGGGGCCGACGAAGAAGATGAGATGACTCTCAGCACCTGCGTAAACTGGCCCCTGCTTTGGCCGAAGAGCCAGATTCGTTTGGGGGCGGGGGACACCACCCCACAGACAAGACCGCCAGTCGTGCCGGCGCCAAGCCATGGCAAGAACGCCGCAACGCTACCGGACCTGCCGGACATCCCTATGGCACAGGATCCGGACAGCCCTATGGCACAGGATCCGGATGGCGACGACAACAACGACGGTACATTTACCAAAGTTGATAAGTACTTTGCCGAACATGGGTACGCTGACGAGTTCTGCGGGCCTCTTTCTCAAGAACCCAACCAAGACGACCGCGATCTAGCTGGTACGGCGGAGAAATCCAATTGCAACAGGCGTCGTCTGGCGTTCAGTTCTCAGGACACGCCTCCAACTCCCGCCTTCACCGAGCCTCAGATAGCTGAGGTGCGAAATATTATCAGCCCCAACACGCTCAAGAAGGCGGTCTGTGAGTAGAACTCGGTCCCATTACAGGAGATCAAGAAGAAGGGACGGAAACGAAAGACTAACAAGGGCGCCGGTGCGAGCCAGCCGGCACCGAGTTCGATCCGTGCTCAGGACGGGCCACCTTCACCTAAGGATATCTCGAGGAGGGTGCATGTGGCGGGTAGGGCGATTCTACCGCCAAATATGCTGAATGCTGCAATCGGTGCTATGCGGAGTCTGCACGACAGTGTTCTTTCTTTGGAGAAGCGGCGTCTCAGAGAGAAGGATGTGGCATACCCGGTTTTCGTGGCCAAGGTGCCAGAGGGCAAGGGCTTTGTGGATGGTGACATCGGGGGTACGATCGTCCTGCGGTTTGATGACATCTTTGCTATGTTTAACCTTCATCCGCTGCACTACACCTTCGTTCGGTTGTTTTCGCTGAGTATGGAGATGCGGATCATTAGAGACAAGATCCCGGACACCGTGATAGTCGACCCCTTCTACATGCGTGCCAAGCACTTGAGCAGCGCTGGGGACCGCCAAGTTGCGAGTTCACACCTCGAAGGTGTCATTCTGGCAAACCCAGATAAGGATAACTTCCTTGTGGCTTACTTTCTCGAGTAAGTCATCCCTTAACCGCCCTGTAACATATGATTTCTTAGATTTCGATCATTCTTTTTTTTCTAACATTCCGTGTTCTGTGCAGTGACACACATTGCACACTCATCCTCTTAAGCCCGAAATATTCCATGGCCACGTATTTAGACCCGAACCGTAACTCCAAGATAGACTACACAAATGTCAAGAAAGTTCTTGATGATGTTCTCCCCGCCTACGCCAAATCTGGAGGCACCTTCACCAGGGCAGTTCGTAAGTACGGCAAGCACATGTTCTCACACAATACGAAGTTCTGCTGTGTCAAGCAGCCGCCTGGCGGTCAAAAGGATGCCTACTACGGCCTCCATCACATGCAGGCGATCATAAGGGACCATCATCAACTTCTGCTACCAGATAATCTCAAAGATTGGGCCGCGAGCTTGTCGGCAGTCCAGGACGCGGACCTCAGACAAGAATTCTTTCGCATCCAGTCAGAGTTTGCGGACATCATCCATCAAGATGTCCTTCATACCTCGGGGCAGTTCTTCCTCAGATATCAACCGTCCAACAGTGAGATAGATGAAATGCTACAAATGCAGGGTGACAACGACCGCGATTTCATGACCATCACGACAGACGGCGGCTTCATCCACGTTCCTGTCCGATGAGTCGAGTTGAAAGTAGTGATGTGTAGTTCTGAAACATTGATTGGCTCATGTTGTAATTATACTTTAATGAATTCGTATGTCTCTTTGGTTTGGACAGTCGTTCAACTTAGATGTAATCGATGCTATTTATTAGTAGGACCATGAATCGTGCTATTGATGTCTTGCTTTTCTCTTCCGATCCTTTTGTTGCATACTTACATATTGCTTATGTATTGTCTGTTGTTTGGCTTGTGCATAGAGATGCCGTCGTATGTCGTGTACAAGGGTAAGGTTCCCGGAGTCTACGACAACTGGGAGGAGTGTCGGAGACAGGTTCACCGTTTCAGCGGTAACAGTTACAAAGGTTACACCACTAGGGCGGAGGCCGAATGTAGATACGCCCGCTATCTAGAGGGAGAGAGGAGGGAGCGTTGGAGGAACCTGATGAAGACCAGTTTGATCGCGATGATGCTCACCGTGATGACCACATCTCTCTTCTATGTGATGGTAGTTTAGATGATCGATATCGACTTGTAATGTGAAGGCAAACTCGATACTCGCGGTCTTGAGACTTGTAATGTTTTATCTTTGTTCGGTCTTTTGAATTCGGAGAGTAATATGATGAATTGTATTCGGAGACTAATCTTCTATTGTATTTGATGAATCTGATGTTGCTGTGCGCTGCTGTCTATATTCTTTCCAATAATATATTTTGTAACCTGTGCAAAAATCAGAAAAGCAAAAAAATAAAACCTAATATTCATACTAATGGCGCACCACACAAGACACTAATGGCGCACTGTGATCATCACACTAATGGCGCATTAACTGCTGGTGCGCCATTAGAATGCCAAAGCACATGGGTACATATGGCCCCCTGGGAGGCATTCTAATGGCGCACTGCAGGCTATACTAATGGCGCACTACATGGTGCGCCATTAGAACACCAGATACTAATGGCGCACCGGTGGTGCGCCATTAGAATTTAATTCTAATGGCGTGATGCCAGTGGTGCACCGGTAGTGCGCCATTAGAAGGCAAATTCGGTGCGCCACTAGCATGCCTTTTCCTAGTAGTGTTATTCTTGTTCTAGGTAAAGGGAACGTTAAGTGTGTGTAGAGTTGTATCGGTGGTCGATAGAACTTGAAGGTAATATTAATTCTACCTTTATCTCCTTGCTGGGTGTCGGTGGAAATGACACCTATGGGGCACAGGGAATCCCTTCTACGGTTGGCGGGCGCGGGGTTGTGGAAACAGCGGGTTTAGAAGATCAACACGGGGGAGTTTATCCAGGTTCGGGCCGCAAGTGATGCGCAATACCCTACTCCTACTGGTTTGTGTTTATCTGGTGTTCTTGGACTAGCTACAAAGCATGCAGGGTCCAAAAAGTCTGAATCCTTCTCTAGTATGCCTCGGGCCTCCTTTTATAGCCAAAGGGGTCGCCACAGTGGCACACAAGAGGTGGAAAGTTGTACTGTATACAAGTCTATCGCCTGGTACCGTAGGACAAATGCATTTAATGCGCTGCTGACGTGCCCCCTCACTTTATCAGGGACGACAAGGAAGCTCGTCTCGTCCGTCGCCGCCGCACTGACGCGTGTCCAAGCTGACTAGGCGTGCAGCGCCACGCTGGCTGGCTGGTTGCTGAGTTGGTGTGGTGGCGGAGTCTTCACGAAGATCTGCATGCCACCAAGCAGGTGCTTGCTGAGTTGGCCTGGAAGCTGCACGTCGCCACGTAGGTGCCTGCCTCGCTGGCGGGTTGACCGCTGTGTTGGAACGACGGTGGTGCCTTGGCAGGTGGGGGCCTGGCTGCGGCCCCGCAGATGTCCCGGAAAGGGTCTTGCCGGGGTCTCATAGGTGTCCCCGGAAAGGGTCTTGCCGGGGGTCTCGTGAGCGTCCCCGGCAAGGATCTTGCCGGGTTTTTTTTTCATTTCCTGGTTCTCATCTAGTCTTGTATGTTCTTGGTCTTTACAAAGATCTGCATGCCACCATGCAGGCACCTCCCAAGCCTTGGTTCCAATGTTGTTGACGGTGTCGGAACTCTTAGTCTCAAGGGTGGCGGATCTGCTGGTGTTGGGCAAGTTGCCCCGGCAAGACTCTTGCCGGGGCTACATAAGCTCCCCCGGCAAGGCTCTTGCCGGGGAAAGCCCACCCTGTCCCTCTGCTTCTCGCGCCTTCGGCTTGGTGCTGCTCTGGTGGTCTTGTGTCTTCGCTTCCTCTGCCTTGCCAAGCGTGGCCACAGGCGTGTGGAAGCGACTGCCCGTGCACAAATAAAGGGGTACAAAAAGGACCCCTACTTTTGTACACCAACAGGAGCCCCCGGGCTTGGGCCACATATAAGCGCGGAGCGTTATTGGGATACGCCCAGAACGGTGCGCGGGTACGCGTGGCAGAGCTATACCGCAGTAACCCCTCGCCAGTTGCGCTTCCCCATGACCTGCATTGAATGCGTGACGTGTTGGAAATATGCCCTAGAGGCAATAATAAATTGGTTATTATTATATTTCCTTGTTCATGATAATCGTTTATTATCCATGCTAGAATTGTATTGATAGGAAACTCAGATACATGTGTGGATACATAGACAACACCATGTCCCTAGTAAGCCTCTAGTTGACTAGCTCGTTGATCAATAGATGGTTACGATTTCCTGACCATGGACATTGGATGTTGTTGATAATAGGATCACGTCATTAGGAGAATGATGTGATGGACAAGACCCAATCCTAAGGCTAGCACAAGATCGTGTAGTTCGTATGCTAAAGCTTTTCTAATGTCAAGTATCATTTCCTTAGACCATGAGATTGTGCAACTCCTGGATGCCGTAGGAGTGCTTTGTGTGCGCCAAACGTCACAACGTAACTGGGTGGCTATAAAGGTGCACTATGGGTATCTCCGAAAGTGTCTGTTGGGTTGGCACGAATCGAGACTGGGATTTGTCACTCCGTGTAAACGGAGAGGTATCTCTGGGCCCACTCGGTAGGACATCATCATAATGTGCACAATGTGACCAAGGAGTTGATCACGGGATCATGTGTTACGGAACGAGTAAAGAGACTTGCCGGTAACGAGATTGAACAAGGTATCGGGATACCAACGATCGAATCTCGGGCAAGTATCATACCGATAGACAAAGGGAATTGTATACGGGATTGATTGAATCCTTGACATCGTGGTTCATCCGATGAGATCATCGTGGAGCATGTGGGAGCCAACATGGGTATCCAGATCCCGCTGTTGGTTATTGACCGGAGAGTTGTCTCGGCCATGTCTGCATAACTCCCGAACCCGTAGGGTCTACACACTTAAGGTTCGATGACGCTAGGGTTATAGGGAAAGTATGTACGCGGTTACTGAATGTTGTTCAGAGTCCCGGATGAGATCCCGGACATCACGAGGAGTTCCGGAATGGTCCGGAGGTAAAGATTTATATATGGGAAGTCCCATTTTGGTCATCGGAAAAGTTTCGGGTGCTATCGGTAACGTACCGGGACCACCGGGAGGGTCCCGGGGGTACATCAGGTGGGGCCACCAGCCCCGGAGGCATACATGGGCCTATAGTGGGAAGGGACCAGCCCCTAGGTGGGCTGGGGCGCCTCCCACCAAGGCCCAAGGCGCCTCCAAGAGGGGAAGGGGGCAAACCCTAGGGCAGATGGGCCCTAAGGCCCACCCCAGGTGCGCCTCCCCCTCTCCCCCTTGTGGCCGCCACCCTAGATGGGATCTAGGGCCGCCGCACCCTCACCTCCCCCTATATATACTTGAGGTATGGGGGCTGCCCAACATACAATTTGATCTCTCTCTTGGCGCAGCCCTACCTCTCTCCCTCCTCGTCTCTTGTAGTGCTTGCCGAAGCCCTGCTGGAGTCCCACGCTCCACCACCACCACCACGCCGTCGTGCTGCTGCTGGACGGAGTCTTCCCAACCTCTCCTTCTTCCCTTGCTGGATCAAGGCGTGGGAGATGTCACCGGGCTGCACGTGTGTTGAACGCGGAGGCGCCGTTGTTCGGCGCTTAGATCAGAATCAACAGCGATCTGAATCGCTGCGAGTACGACTCCTTCATCCGCGTTCTTGCAACGCTTCCGCTTAGCGATCTACAAGGGTATGCAGATGCACTCTCCTTCCCCTCATTGCTAGATTACTCCATAGATTGATCTTGGTGATGCGTAGAAAATTTTAAATTTCTGCTACGATCCCCAACAGTGGCATCATGAGCTAGGTCTATGCGTAGTTTCTATGCACGAGTAGAACACAAGTTGTTGTGGGCGTCGATTTTGTCAATTTGCTTGCCGTTACTAGTCTTATCTTGATTCGGCGGCATTGTGGGATGAAGCGGCCCGGACCGACCTTACACGTACGCTTACGTGAGACTGGTTCCACCGACTGACATGCACTAGTTGCATAAGGTGGCTAGCGGGTGTTTGTCTCTCCCACTTTAGTCGGATCGGATTCGATGAAAAGGGTCCTTATGAAGGGTAAATAGAAATTGGCATATCACGTTGTGGTTTTGGCGTAGGTAAGAAACATTCTTGCTAGAAACCTATAGCAGCCATGTAAAAAAACTTGCAACAACAATTAGAGGATGTCTAACTTGTTTTTGTAGCATATGCCTTGTGATGTGATATGGCCAAAAGGATGTGATGAATGATATATGTGATGTATGAGATTGATCATGTTCTTGTAATAGGTATCACGACTTGCATGTCGATGAGTATGACAAGCAGCAGGAGCCATATGAGTTGTCTTAATTTATTTATGATCATGTTCTTGTAATAGTAGTAGAAGTAATAGATGATGGGACAACTTCAAGAAGACATGATGATGGAGATCATGATGATGGAGATCATGGTGTCATGCTGGTGACAACGATGATCATGGAGCCCCGAAGATGGAGATCAAAAGGAGCAAATGATATTGGCCATATCGTGTCACTATTTGATTGCATGTGATGTTTATCATGTTTTACATCTTATTTGCTTAGAACGATGGTAGCTTAAATAAGATGATCCCTCGTAATAATTTCAAGAAAGTGTTACCCCTAACTGTGCACCATTGCAAAGGTTCGTTGTTTCGAAGCACCACGTGATGATCGGGTGTGATAGATTCTAACGTTCGAATACAACGGGTGTAAGCCAGATTTACACACGCAATACACTTAGGTTGACTTGACGAGCCTAGCATGTACAGACATGGCCTCGGAACACGGAAGACCGAAAGGTCGAGCATGATTCGTATAGAAGATATGATCAACATGAAGATGTTCACCGATGTTGACTAGTCTGTCTCACGTGATGATCGGACACGGCCTAGTTGACTCGGATCATGTTTCACTTAGATGACTGGAGGGATGTCTATCTGAGTGGGAGTTCATTAAATAATTTGATTAGATGAACTTAATTATCATGAACATAGTCTAAATTGTCTTTGCAAATATGTTCACGTTGTAGCTCCCTGGTTCAATACATTCCTAGAGAAAGACCAAGTTGAAAGATATTGTAAGCAATGATGCGGACTGGGTCCATAGTCCGAGGAGTGTCCTCACTGCTACACAGAAGGCTTACGTCTTTGATGCACCGCTCGATGTGCGAACCCCTACAACGTCGTCTATGGATGTTGTGAACACCTGAAGATACATCCTGATGACTACTTGATAGTTTAGTGCACCATACTTTACGGCTTAGAATCGGGATTCCAATGACGTTTTGAACGCCAGAAGACATATGAGATGTTCCAAGAGCTGAAATTGGGATTTTAGGCTCATGCCCGTGTTGAGAGGTATGAGACCTTTGACAAGTTCTTTTGCCAACAAGATGGAGGAGAATAGCTCAGCTAGTGAGCATGTGCTCAGAATGTCTGGGTGCTACAATCACTTAAATCAAGTGGGAGTTAAACTTCCAGATAAGATAGTGATTGATAGAGTTCTCTAGCCACTATCACTAAGCTACTAGATCTTCGTGATGAACTATGACATGCAAGGGATGGAGTTGATCCCGGAGCTGTTCGCGGTGCTTAAGACCGCAAAAGGTAGAAATCAAGGAGCACCAAGTGTTGATGGTTTAACGAGACCACTGGTTTCAAGAAGGGCAAGGGCTAGAAGGGAAACTTCATGGATGGCAAACCAGTTGCCACTCCAGTGAAGGAACCCACGGTTGAACCCAAACCCGAGACTAAGTGCTTCTATTGTAAGGGGAACGGTCACTGCTAGCGGAATTTCCCCAAATGCATGGTAGATAAGAAGGCTGGCAACTTCAACAAAATATATACGTGTTATTAATGTGTACCTTACTAGTACTCCTGGTAGCACCTGGGTATTGGATACTGGTTCAGTTGCTATTATTGTTGACTTGAAGCAAAAGCTACAGACTAAACGAAGACTGGCTAAGGGCGAGGTGACGATGTGTGTTGGAAGTGTTTCCAAAGTTGATGAGATCACCATCGCACACTCCATCTACCTTCGGGATTAGTATTGAACCTAGATAAATTTTATCAGGTGTCTACGTTGAGCATGAATATGATTAGATCATGTTCATTGCAATATGGTTATTCATTTAAGTTACAGAATAATGATTATTCTGTTTACATGAATAATACCTTTCATGGTCATGCACCCTATGTGAATGGTTCATTGAATCTTGGTCGTGGTAATACACATGTTCACGCCAAAAGATGTAGAGTTAATAATGATAGTACCACTTTCTTGTGGCACTACCGCTTAGGTCATATTGGCGTAAGATGCATGAAGAAACTCTGTATCGATGGATGTTTGGAGTCACTTGATTTTGAATCGCTTGACACATGCGAGCCATGCCTCATGGGCAGGATGACTAAGACCCCGTTTTCAGGTACAATGAAACAGGCAACTGACTTGTTGGAAATCATGCATGCTGATGCGTGTGATCCAATGAGAATTGAAGCGTGCGGTGGATATCGCTATTTTCTCATCTTCACTGACAATTTGGGTAGATATAGGTATATTTACTTAATGAAGCACAAGTCTGAAACGTTTGAAAAGTTCAAGCGATTTCAGAGTGAAGTTAAGAATCATCATAACAAGAAGATCATGTTCCTACGATCTGATCAAAGAGGATTTTCTGAGTTATGAGTTTGGCAATCACTTAAGATATTGTGGAATTGTTTCACAGTTGAAGCCACCTGGAACATCACAGGTGTGTCCGGACAT
Organism: Triticum urartu; assembly: GCF_003073215.2. Taxonomy (NCBI): domain Eukaryota; kingdom Viridiplantae; phylum Streptophyta; class Magnoliopsida; order Poales; family Poaceae; genus Triticum; species Triticum urartu. The sequence continues at coordinate 356,873,836 of NC_053026.1, forward strand.
CGTAATCGAACCTTATGAGATATGGTGCGATCTATGATGTCTCTTACTGATCTACCGCTATTATTTTGAGGTTATGCATTAGAGACAGCTACATTCACTTTAGATAGGACACCATATAAGTCCGTTGAGACGACGTCATATGAACATTGGTTTGGCAAGAAACCAAAGTTGTCATTTCTTAATGTTTGGGGCTGCGATGCTTAAGGCTTCAGCTGGAGAAGCTCGAACCCAAAAGCGGACAAACACATCTTCATAGGATACCCAAAGGTGACAGTTGGGTATACCTTCTACCTCAGATCCGAGGGCAAATTGTTTTTCGCTAAGAACGGGTCCGTTCTCGAGAAGGAGTTTCTCTCGAAAGAATTGAGTGGGAGGAAGATAGAACTTGAGGAGGTCGTCGAACCTTTACTTCAACCAGAAAGTGATGCAACACAGAAAGATGTTTTCTGTGGCGCCTACGTCTGTTGAATAGGAAGTTAATGATAGTGATCATGAAGCTTCGGATCAAGTTGCTATCGAACCTCATAGGTCCACAAGGATATGTACTACTCCTGAGTGGTACGGTAATCCTGTCTTAAATATCATGTTGTTAGACAACAATGAACCTATGAGCTATGGAGAAGCGATGGTGGGCCTGTATTCCGACAAATGGTTAGAAGCCATGAAATCCGAGATAGGATCCATGTATCAGAACAAAGTATGGATTTTGGTGGACTTGCCCGATGATCGGCAAGCCATTGAGATAAATGGATCTTTAAGAAGAAGACGGACGTGGGCGGTAATGTTACCGTCTATGAAGCTCGACTTGTGGGAAAGAGTCTTTTCACAAGTTCAAGGAGTTGACTACGATGCGAATTTCTCACCCGTAGCGATGCTTAAGTCCGTCGGAATCATGTTAGCATTAGCTGTATTTTTCGATTATGAAATCTGACAGATGGATGTCAAAATAAGTTTTCTTACCAGTTTTTGTAAGAAAAAAGTTGTATGTGATACAATAAAAGGTTTTGTCGATCCTAAGGATGCTAAAAGGTATGCTGGCTCCAGCAATCCTTCTATGGACTAGAGCAAGCATCTCGGAGACGGAATATATGCTTTGATGGAGTGATCAAAGCTTTTAGGTTTATACAATGTTTGCTAGAAAATTGTATTTACAAGAAAGTGAGTGGGAGCACTTCAACATTTCTGATAAGTATATGTGGATGACATATTGTTGATCCGAAATAATGTAGAATTTCTGAAAGCATAAACGGTTGTTTGAAGAGTGATTTTCAAAGGAAGACCTGGATAAAGCTGCTTACATATTGGACATCAAGATCTATAGAGATAGATCAAAACGCCCGATGATACTTTCAAAGAATGCACACCTTGACATGTTTATGAAGGAGTTCAAAATAGATCAGTCAAAGAGGGGTTCTTACCTGAGTTGTAAGGTGTGAAGTTGAGTAAGACTCAAAGATTGACCACGGCAGAAGAAAGAGGAAGGACGAAGGTCGTCCCCTATGCTTTTGTCATAGGCTCTATACGGTATGCCATGCTGAGTACCGCACCAGATGTGTGCCTTGCCACATGTCTGGCAAGAGGGTACAAAGGTGATCTAGGAGTGGATCACCAGATAGCGGTCAAAATTATCCTTAGAGGAATAAGGAAATGTTTCTCGGATATGGAGGTGATGAAGAGTTCGACGTAAAGAGTTACGTCGATGCAAGCTTAACACCTATCCGGATTGCTCTGAGTAGAGATACCGGATACGTATAATGGAGCAACAATTTGGAATAGCTCCAAGTGGAACGTGGTAGCAGCATCTACGATATGACATAAAGTTTTGCGAAATACATAGGGATCTGAATATGGCAAGACTCGTTGACTACAACCTCTCTCACAAGCATAACATGATCAAACCCAGAACTCATTGAGTGTTAATCACATAGTGATGTGAACTAGATTATTGAGTCTAGTAAACTCTTTGGATGTTGGTCACATGGCGATGTGACCTGTGAGTGTTAATCACATGGCGATGTTAACTAGATTATTGACTCTAGTGCATGTGGGAGACTGTTGGAAATATGCCCTAGAGGCAATAATAAATTGGTTATTATTATATTTCCTTGTTCATGATAATCGTTTATTATCCATGCTAGAATTGTATTGATAGGAAACTCAGATACATGTGTGGATACATAGACAACACCATGTCCCTAGTAAGCCTCTAGTTGACTAGCTCGTTGATCAATAGATGGTTACGGTTTCCTGACCATGGACATTGGATGTCGTTGATAACGGGATCACATCATTAGGAGAATGATGTGATGGACAAGACCCAATCCTAAGGCTAGCACAAGATCGTGTAGTTCGTATGCTAAAGCTTTTCTAATGTCAAGTATCATTTTCTTAGACCATGAGATTGTGCAACTCTTGGATGCCGTGGGAGTGCTTTGGGTGCGCCAAACGTCACAACGTAACTGGGTGGCTATAAAGGTGCACTATGGGTATCTCCGAAAGTGTCTGTTGGGTTGGCACGAATCGAGACTGGGATTTGTCACTCCGTGTAAACGGAGAGGTATCTCTAGGCCCACTCGGTAGGACATCATCATAATGTGCACAATGTGACCAAGGAGTTGATCACGGGATGATGTGTTACGGAACGAGTAAAGAGACTTGCCGGTAACGAGATTGAACAAGGTATCGGGATACCGACGATCGAATCTCAGGCAAGTATCATACCGATAGACAAAGGGAATTGTATACGGGATTGATTGAATCCTTGACATCGTGGTTCATCCGATGAGATCATCGTGGAGCATGTGGGAGCCAACATGGGTATCCAGATCCCGCTGTTGGTTATTGACCGAAGAGTTGTCTCGGCCATGTCTGCATAACTCCCGAACCCGTAGGGTCTACACACTTAAGGTTCGATGACGCTAGGGTTATAGGGAAAGTATGTACGTGGTTACCAATGTTGTTCGGAGTCCCGGATGAGATCCCGGACGTCATGAGGAGTTCCGGAGGTAAAGATTTATATATGGGAAGTCCCGTTTTGGTCACCGGAAAAGTTTCGGGTGCTATCGGTAACGTACCGGGACCACCGGGAGGGTCCCGGGGGTACATCAGGTGGGGCCACCAGCCCCGGAGGCATACATGGGCCTATAGTGGGAAGGGACCAGCCCCTAGGTGGGCCGGGGCGCCTCCCACCAAGGCCCAAGGCGCCTCCAAGAGGGGAAGGGGGCAAACCCTAGGGCAGATGGGCCCTAAGGCCCACCCCAGGTGCGCCTCCCCCTCTCCCCCTTGTGGCCGCCACCCTAGATGGGATCTAGGGCTGCCGCAGCCCTTGGGGTGGGAACCCTAGAGGGGGCGCAGCCCCCTCCCCTCCCCCTATATATACTTGAGGTATGGGGGCTGCCCAACATACGATTTGATCTCTCTCTTGGGACAGCCCTACCTCTCTCCCTCCTCGTCTCTCGTAGTGCTTGGCGAAGCCCTGCTGGAGTCCCGCGCTCCTCCACCACCACCATGCCGTCGTGCTGCTGCTGGACGGAGTCTTCCCAACCTCTCCTTCTTCCCTTGCTGGATCAAGGCGTGGGAGACTTCACCGGGCTGCACGTGTGTTGAACGCGGAGGCGCCGTTGTTCGGCGCTTAGATCGGAATCAACCGCGATCTGAATCGCTGCGAGTATGACTCCTTCATCCGCGTTCTTGCAACGCTTCCGCTTAGCGATCTACAAGGGTATGTAGATGCACTCTCCTTCCCCTCGTTGCTAGATTACTCCATAGATTGATCTTGGTGATGCGTAGAAAATTTTAAATTTCTGCTATGATCCCCAACATGACGTGGGAGCGTGCGTGGGGCGGTTGCAGCACGCTTGCGTCACGTCGTGGTAAATAGTAAAGAGGCGGCCCACGCCTTCCCCATAAAAAGGGAAAACCGCTGGCGCACTGCTCATTTACCCCTGTGCCTTTCCTAATCTCGGAACCGTCGCTCCCTTCTTCTTCTTCCAGCTCTTGCCTTTGCTCGCCACTGCTGCACTCTTATTGCCCTTAATCCTCCATCCCCTCTCGGTCGCTATGGCGCCCAAGACAGGCAAAGGCAAGGGGGTGGCCAAGGATGCCTGGAAGAAGGAGGTGCCAAAGAGCGAGTTGGCGGTGCTTCGGACGCAGCACGCCTACTTCCCCTCGACGGTCGATGCGGTCCATCTTAGGGACTACTTCAAGCCCCTGTGGGGGAGAAAGATGATGGGGCACCCTACCACGCGCATCGTCCCTGCCGATTTCTCCGAGGCCGGCCCAAATCGGTACCCCTTCTTCGTTGACTACTTCTCTGGCGGGCTCTACCCCCCTTTCTCTGACTTCTTCAACGACGTCATGCACACCTACGGCTTCCATCTTCTATATCTTACGCAGAATGCCATGGCGTGCATGGTGTTCTTCGCCCATCTCTGTGAGGGCTTCACCGGAGTGCTCCCTAGCACGATGCTCTTCGCCACTACTTCTACCCTTGCATCCAGTCAGGGGGCGCCATCCACTACAAAAAAATACACTTCCGTGATGATACGTGTTTGTCACAGTAGGTCGCGTTTTTTGTCATGCATGTACATCCATGACAAATTTATGACAGAATCAAGATAGTCATACCTGTGCTGTCGTAGAAGTGTTCCATGACATTACCAAAATTATCATCACGGAAGTGTCCACTTCCATGACGATAAATCATGCGTCACAGAAGTGCTTTCGTCAAGGGTGACCGACACGTGGCATCCACCGTAACGGAACGCCGTTAAGCTATCGGGTCGGGTTTTGGATCCGATAACCCGTTAACAGCCCCGACCAATGGGAAATTTCCACGTGTAAAATTCTTATTGGCCGGACGAAACACGTGTCAGCTTGTCAGTGGGTCAGATAGACGCCTATGATACGTCGACACGTGGCACGGCCCAGCAGAGGCCCATTCCTGTGAAAAGGCCGACCCGTTTGACTTAGTCAAAAGGTGGCGGGCCGGCCCATGGAAAGCCTGTTAACGGCCTGTTCGCATATAGCCCATTTACAGCCCGCTAACCCAAGGCCCGTTACACCCTATCCGAATTAGGCCCAGTAGCGTCATCTGGGCCATCCAATATGATTCCAGCCCGTTTTCACTTCTGGCCCATGTATGGCCCATGACGTCTTTCGGCCCATATGAGGCCCTATGTAACTCTTGGCCTATTAACGGCCTGTGGTGAAACTGGCCCGTAATGAACAATGTATCACTTTATACCCATTAACGACCCGTTATTCCGTTGGGCCGTTTCCAGTCCATGTTATCTTTCGGCCTTCTCAGAGCCGATTTATTCTTGGGCTCATTTCCAGTATTCGTTTACTTACGACCCGTTACTGTCATTTTCTGCTTGTGGGCCAAATTCAGCCCATGATTACAGTCGGCCCGTTTGTGGTCCGTTAATACGTTGTGCCGTTTTCATAGCGTCATCAAATACGGCCTATTAACAATGGCCCCCATGAATGGACGATTCCAACTCTAGCCCGTTTACGGCCATAATGCGGCCTGTTATTGGCCCATGTTTGGCCAATTGATCATACGGCCCGTATAAGGCCCATTGATGATACGACCCGTAGAAGGCCCATTGTTTCTACGGCCCGTAGAAGGACCACTGTTTCTACGGCCCGTAGAAGGCCCAGTGTCACTACAGTAAATATTAGCCCATGGTTATTATGGCCTAGTTTTAAAAAATAGGGTATTGCGGCCACTAGTTAACCGCGAAAAAAGAACTGCAATGACTACAAGCAAACAAATAAACAAGACAACAAGGAAATAAATAAGCAAGCAACTAACGCTAGGCTATCACGACTATTACACATATTACATCCACTGGGCATCAAAGTTCGCCACCAGTGCAAATATAGGGAACAAAGCAGCATATCATATACACTGGCCGTTAGAATTGGCCACCAGTGCAAATAAACGCGGCAGCAAAACAAGAGCATAACTGAAACAACTTTAGAAGAGCTCAAGAAACGTTATCCTGGGTATCCACCATGCTGGCAATAAGCTTAGCAAGCTGATTAGCTTTGTCCTGTTTGGCGCTAAAATCCTCCAACACTTGCTGTTGCACCGGAAAGTATGCATCTGAATGCTCCAGGGACTTCCGCAGTCCTTCCGCTTCTTGTCGCAGCACAGCTGAACGATGTCTTTCAGCTTATAGTTGAGACTCAAGAAACCGAACTGATTCAGATAGTGAGTTTGAATAGCTTGTGCAAGTGGTAGTGGCCAGTAACTCCAACACTAAACCAAGACAGGATGTGTCACTATCCTGAACCTTATCTGCATTACTTCCTTTACCGTTGCTTAATAAGGCACTCTTCCCCAATATTCTGTCAGCATTCTAAAAGAAGAAACAAGCAGACACATAACAAGTTTAGCATGTACTAGTATATGAAACTCATTTCGGTGAACCAGTTCATTAGTAAGGTGGACAGGATTAAACTACCAAGTCTTCTATTGCCAAGTACTAGTACATAATAAAAGCATCAAACAAACATATATCTATGTCCTATGGTAGCAATGGAATCTTAAATTAGAATAGTTGTTCTTCAGGTTTAGGAACTTGTTCTACATGAACATAGTACAGTAAGACGCAAGAATATAATACTTAAAAATAGAAAATAAGCTCATAGACCTTACCACATTCTTCATTCGGGACCAGTACAGAACAAGGCGTTCCCAGTCATCGTCCAGTAAATGTGTCTCAGGAGAACGTAAGGGAATTTGATGAGTTTCTTTGCCAGTGAAGTACATTTTCTTCAGGTAATTCCGATACTGCCACTAAGCATTCTTGAAGATAGCAGAGGTATTAGCACAGGTTACCTCATCCCGAGTTTCCAAATCGGTCCTTCTCTATAGAGAAAAATGGGAAAACTTGCTGTATTATAACCATCATGGAGGTAGGATGTATGGGACGAAGCAAAGTAATTGCCATGAATAACATTACTTACACATAACTCCTGGAAAAACACCTGCAACTGGCATTTTCCTTCATCTTCTGTATAATATTTCCAAGATGGGAAGATACGCACATATGATTTAACAACATCAAATGTGATAGATGCTAAACTACGACTAGCTGGTTGTGCTTCCTCCACAGGAATAGGCGTACTAACTGGTGGAGTTGGGGTTCGTCGTGATAGTACTGGTCCTTTGGGCACTGGAGCTGCCTTACTAACTGCTCTTGTTTGGGAGCTCTGTGGTGGAGATGGTGCTGTGTCAACAGGAACTGAGTTACTATCGGCTGGGGTTGGGGTTAGATTGGGTGAAGCTGGTTCTTTGTCCATCGTAGTAGGGGTACAATCTGCGAGAGTTTGGGTTATGTGTGGTAGGGCTGGTTCTTGTGCATGTACAACCGGGGTGCTATCTCCACCAAGAGGTAGCACTGTTTTATTTGAAGACCGTGTTTTTAGTCCTCTAGATACTGGCATCACCCGCTCCAATTCAAATGGATGATAAACAGGAAACATAGTTGAATGTACAGACATTGTATGAGAGACAGATGCAATAGATAGTGTGGAAAAAAGAGGGCATGAAATAGTTGACATGTATATTGTTTAACTAAAATGGATAGCATGACATAATTTCACATATATGATGTCTATCTAAACTGGATAGCATAGCATAACATAATTCAAAGATATGATGAATAACTAAACAGGATCGCATGACATAATTCACCTACATGTTATCTAAGTAATCAGGATCGCATCATTTAATTCACATATGTGATTTATATGCTATACAGAGGGCATTCGACATGATGTCTGAACTAAGAACATGGTGTTGAATATTGTGTATATGATGTCTAAACGATGCAATGCAAGACACCGTATGCATGATATGAGCAGTACAACCGTGCCAAGTTAGAGCATACACCTCAATGGGGGAATAGGACTGGTCATCTGTCTCTGAATCCATCTCTGAGGAGCTATCAGGACCCAACAAGAGATCTGCTTCGACAGGTAGCACTGTCTGCTCCGAAAGCCTTGTTTTCACTCCAGATTTTTCCATCTCCCACCCAAATGGCTGATTCACAGGAAGAGTAGTTTAATGTACAAACATTGTTGACAAATGGAAATGTAATGAAGAAAAGGATGGGCAAGATATCATTCAAATATATGATGCCTGGTTAAACAGGATGGCATTGCACATTTCACATATATTATGGCTGGCTAAAAGACACGAGACTGCATAATTCCCATATATGATATAGAAACTAAATAGGTGGCATTACAGAACATGTCTAAACTAAGCAGATGACATATATGATGTCAAAAGTAGGCACTGCAAGGCAACATATGCATGATATGACTAACATCATCATACCAAGGTAGAGAAAACACCTTGGGGGGTAAATAGGAGTGGTCAGCGGCATCCGAATCTGCCTCAGAACAGATATCTTCCTCTGGATTACAATCTGGAGAGGGGTCGAGAGGGTTTGCCATTGAACCCACCATGGAGCGATGTCTGCATGACATTGTATTGCCGCGCAAAACTCTTCTCTTTTTCTCTACATGTTCAGCATGACTGTGTACAATATCTAACATGCATACGAAAAAAATATGGTGAGATTATGTAAGGAGAACATGCAGAAATTTAGAGTGATGGTAACAACTAGTGGATCGATGTTTTTCCATTGAACCAAAATAGCCCTAATGGATCGACGTGAATGTGTAGTAATAAGTGATGCAACAAGTGTACAACCTCTTTGCCGTAGCCGTGTCGACCTCAACATCATTGGGTTGGTCGCTGAAGCAGTTGAGGCAGAGGTGGCTGTCGGAGGTGTGGAGGAAGATCTGAGGAATCTGTAGACGGCGTCCAGGGCACTGCTATATTGTGATGGATCGTTCTATCGTTGGAGCAGCTCCGGTGAGCCGTAAGACATCAAGGCTGAAGCAGCACAAGACAGACATCGTCAATCTCAAGTGGGATTCTAATAGCATCTCCAATAGATGATGTAAAATGGATGTAAAATTAACATCACCAAAAACCACCTGACTACAACAGATGAGGTAAAAACTGTTGACTCTGAACTTAACTGTCGAAACTGAAATTTACTGTGGAATCTGAATGCTACTATCGAAACTGAACGCAATGGTAGCAGAGAGGCACTTGACATGTAGTTTAGGGAGGGCCTGCAGTTCATCTTCAACCTGCACCCCCCTGAGCCGCCAGCCATCACCGACCGAACCGCCGGCCCCAGCGCCGCCTCGCCACCCCGAAACAACTCGCCACCGCCACCCCGGCCAGCCCTCTAGGCCCCCCCCCCCCCCCCCCAACCCCAAGATAGATAGTGGGGTACCTCTCCGGCGAGCCCCCGTCCCCGCTGTGGGTGGTTCTTCCTTAACTCCGGCGAGCCCCCCCAACCCCTGAAAATCAACTGACCCAAAAGTCGATTCAGTCGACTGAAGTGTGGCTTAATTGGAGCAGAGCAGCAGCACGAGCGAGGGGGAGAGCAGCAGCAGCAGCTGGGCGAGCAAGTGATCGAGCGAGAGCCGGAGTAGCAGCAGATTCGGCTGGTATGGACGCCGCTGCCGAAGGGGCCTCGCACTGGGGGAGAGCCGCCATGGAGATGTCGCCCGCGGCGCTGGCTTCGAGGTAGCCACTCCATGGGGGTGCGGGATGGAGCACCGTTGGCGCCGGGAGGTCGAGTTAAGGAGAAGGTGCGATGCGATGAGTGTACAACCTCTTTGGTGGCGCCAAGTAGGCCTCGGCTTCGTCCGAGGAGTCGGTGAGGATGCTGCGGTTCCGGTGGAGCAGGTTAAGGCGGCGCTGTGGGGATGGAGCAGCCGCGATAGATGAGGCGATCGTCGGAGCAGCACCTTGGAGGTGGAGGACGGGGCGGCTGAACCGGCGGGATGACGAGATGGACGACTGATCCTCATCCGGGGAGGTGGACGAGGGACGTCGAGCTGTTGCGATGGACGACGTCGTCGGGGAAGAGGCTCCGGCTGGGCAGCGGTGCCGTGGCGGACGGAGGAGGGTGGGGTTTCGCGGCTGGAGCGGAGAGGTCATGGCGGCCTGGGATTTCGAATGGCGAAAAGGGGGCGATGGGAGGGGGTGAAGCATGACTTAGGAACGCGCTTGTCCAAAATGTAGGGTGTGTTACAAAAGTACCCCCCATCGATTTGAACTAGCAGCCCTTTCGGCTCAGGGTTAGAAGGGGGATTTAGCGTGTCGGGATTTGGCAGCTGGGGAGTTTTCGCGCGCGTTGTAATTTCGGGATAGCAAGGCGCAGGTTGTGAAGGCGCCAGTTTTGGGAGCACGATATCTGAATTTCCGGGATATAACAAGACGCGGGTTGAATTTTAGGGACAAGCCTAACGTGTCGTAATATTGTACTTGTGCGTACCAAATCAATTCACACTTCCCTCAACCAAAAAGAAAACGAAAAAAATAAAACTATTCACACCACACAAAGAGAGAGTCTTGCCCCGTTTTACTATACAAATGCTATTCAAAGCTACTCCCTCCTTCCATCTATATAGGGCCTAATGCGTTTTTGATGCTAACTTTGACCAAATATTAGAGTAATGATATATGACATGCAACTTACACAAAGCACACCGTTAAATTCTTCTGTGAAAGGTTCTTTCAATGATATAATTTTCACATTGTGCATGTCATGTACTATTAATCTTGTCAATAGTCAAAGGAGGTCTTAAAAATCTCATTATGCCCTATATAGATGGAAGGAGGGAGTATGAATCCATGTTATGTCCGATTAAATTTTTCGCTTGCTGTATAATGCATGTAACCTACTCATACCAACATTTTAGTGCATTCCAAATTTCTATACTACCACTGCAATTCAAACTAAATTTGAATTCATTTCTCTATTTCAATAAGAATCTACAATCATGATTGTTGCCAACTTCAACCATCATAGTTTCCTTGCTATCCGCCAGATATAAATCAGATGGCCTATAATGCAGGATGGCAGGCACACCATCATCAACAACTCCGTTTTTATAAGAGTAGAGATAAAATATATTAAATGTAGTATACCATGTTCATAATCACACCATGTGTATCACCGTTATATATATTCACACATCCGTCAGTTTGAAACACTATGATAAATTCTTCAAATATCCAAATTCACTTTTTATAATGAAGTATATATGATCTCTATTCGTCTTTTACACCCACACAACCCTCTTATCTTTGTAGCTAGCGCTAACTTTCACTTGTGCACGCACACGCCCGCATCCTTCTCACCCTCCCTCAACATTCTCTAGCTCCATCGCGCAAATTCGTCTTTTCACTTTAGGTCGTTCACCCACGGTGTGTGTAGGCCCCCAGCTCCTTCTTTACGGCACACATCGATCGATATGCCTCTCTAGCCAGGTGTGCCTAGCACAAACACAAGCTTCCCCTCTTCTCTTGTCACCGTCCATGCCTCACTCCCACCACTCTTTTCATCGTTCTCGTACTCGCACACTCCTCCCCCTCGATATAGTATGCCTCTCGTACCACCTCCTACATGCATCCCTCTCTCTCTATCCTTCTCCTCATGCCTCATTTGCTTCTAACACACACATGCATGTATACCGATCGATCTCCCAACATATACCTAGATCGACTTTAACTACCACCCCCATCGATCGACGTACCTCACAAGTTATGTCTCTCCTTTCTCTTACAAAGGGCGATTGATCTTCCTATGTAGTTACGTCTGCTTACCACATCCACATCGTCCCCCCTCATCATTCGTGCATGCCTCCTGACCCGTCTCTCACACGCACGTGCACAGACAACAAGCAGCCATCTCCTCTCTTATTGATATTGCGGGCGTGCCCTCCATTTGTCTAGCAAGCCTATCCCACCATTTGTTAGAAGCAACTCCACTACCACCTCCTCCAACACTCTAGCTCTGTCTCTCTCCCAACCTTATTCATCTCCTACACATATGCATGGATGCCGATCGATCTCCCTTAATACATGAGGCAGATCGATCTCCTTAATACATGAGGTAGGCCTCTCTCCTCCTCCACACATATACCAGCCATTGTACCTCTATAGTTAATTGGGCCTCCCTCTTCCCCCACCACACACTGATAGTCGAGCACTGCAGGTAGGCATCCATGCCACAGAGACAAACTGCACATGTCCCATCTCACGTTCCAGTAGGCCAGCCACTCTATATCTTTAACATGGGCACACACAAATTCGATGGCACTCTTTATCGATCGCGCGCGCGCGCACACACACACACATCATCCCTCTCTTCGATACTATGGACACCTCAAGCCGATGATACCTCCACTCTCTTCTTGTGGATCGCCCCCTCTATATATATGTTATATCCAGGACTCTATTTCACACACATTGCATATGTTAAAATTTTTGATTGACCCCCCCCCACAAAAAAAACTCTCAAGAACCCACACACTATATCTCTCTAGGTTTGTATCTCTCTCACACAACCCCACGTAGGTGGTGTATGTATACAAGAAGAGAATAGGTGCACCGTGCACGTACTCATGCTTCGTGCCCAGCCACACCCGCGCGGGTACACGGTGGAGCTCATTTCTCCGCAGAAGCTGAATTTGTTTTTGAAACATCAAGTGGCCAGAGACTCGAAAACTTATTTGCCCATTAGTGACTTGTCAGGGCGGTGGATTTTAGTTTGTACGATAATGCTGCATCCACCTAAAGTAACGAAAGTTCTTACGTAAGCTTCCTAGTAATTCCCTCTTCCTAGGTGCAACATTACTCCTAACATTTGTAATATCAGTTTGAAACTTGTAATATTGCCGTGTCCTATTCCTGCGTTTTCAAAATCCTGCGAATCAAACAGGTCCTGAGTTGGTGATGATGTTGTGCCTCCCATCTTTCACCAATAGCCGTCGGATCTAGATCTGACGCATACAAACCAAGCTTCTCCATTTTTGCAAAAAGATGCCCGCACTTGTTCCCTATTTACAAACAACTCATTCTCTCTCACAATCAGCCTCATCTCCTCCCCACCACATCTAGGAGTAGAAGGCCGTAGAAAAATCTGGCGCGATGGCCGCTGCTGGAGCCGTCCACCCCCAATCTTGGTGTTCCGTGCAATGCACGGGCATCTACACACGGGAAATTATGTCGAACAGGGCTAGTTGTAAGTAGGCTAGCTCTACAGCCATGATGATAGTGACTGCAGACAGTGAGGCTGACTATGGTATGCCGAACATGGCGCCTATACTCAGGTGTCATATCCGGCGCAGGGTCTTGCCACTTCACTGTGAGGAGCAGCACGTAATAATTTGACCAATGGGTAGTACAGTGCTAGTACTCCTACTACTACATTGGTAGTACTACTACTAGTACTAGTAGCACCACCGTCTGGATTTAGGAGTACTACCACGTCCATCTGGATTTTATTATTTGACTAGCAATATCTAGTAATGCATGTCACCAAAAATGTACTACTCCCTCTGTAAATAAATACATGGTGTTTTATTCCTATCGGCGAGAGAACTGAATGTTTTTTTGCTACTCCTAACTAGAGTACTAATAGGATTACATGCAATGAACTAAACACCGCATGTCATGTTTGGTAGTCTCAAGTCATTGAAAGCATGCACGGCCCACATCTCTCATTGGTTGATATGTCACGAAATAAGAAACAAGGAGGGAGTTAATGCACCGTGCCTAAGTATTTAGGGATTATTTGGTTTTCGTAAGGTGACTTACACAACATTTTTGTTTACATTCATTAACATTTTATTAGTTAAATCAAAGGTCAAAACTTGGTGCAAAATGCAAAGGGGAAGAATAAACAAGTAAACATCAAACTTCTCTCCTTTGGCCCCAACTAGAGGTCCGGTGAGATGACTATACTGCACCGACACGGAGGGGGACGCAGCTTCATTGACTTACGGCAACTGCCTTTGGGTGAATGACACGTGGCCCTAGGGGGTGGCTGGCCCACCTATCATATAGCCAAAGGCAGGTGTAGTAGAGGGCCAAGGAGTAGTACGAAATCCTACGCACCTACGCACGCTAACCAAGGGCTGAGTGATCACTCGAATTGCAAGATCAGTTGACTAGAAGCTACGCTAGACCCATGGAGGCGATGAGCGCGAGCATCAGCAGGCTGTGCCAGATGGTCCACGATGCCGGCCTGCGGCCCGGCATCGAGGAACGTCTCCAGGTAGTATTGCTTGAGGCCGCCAGGGCGAGGGGCCGCTTGGACGACAGCTTCGTCTCCTTGTTCGACGAGGTCCTCGTCGGTTTCCTCGACAAGTTTACCATCGTCAAGAAGCTTGCAGACGACTTTGACGTAAGCCTCCAGCCGACACGCCCAAGCTCTGCGATGCCCGCCACCCTCAACGGCCACTATGGTAACAACCTCTTCGACGCACTGGTGGCCCTGCGACTGCCCGCCGTCGTGCCGGAGAATGTCCACCTCGAGGTCGCGCTCGCCGCATAGCGCCTGGCGCAGCAAGACACCATCGACATAATCACCCACGTCTACACGCAAATCATCCACAAGGACTACTACATGCAAGAGGAGTATGATAGGATGCTGGCCTTCTTGGAGCGCAGGGCAACCTTGGACGGCACTGTTCAGAAGCACGTTGAGCTCGCCGCCAACGCCGCTGCTCCTCACACGTCGGTTGGTGACCCGACACACTAGGGCGTGAGGATGTCGTTGAAAGTTGATGGATCCGTATGTATTTTTATCTTTTCGTCAAATCCATGTAGTAGTATATGATACTACAGTAATTATCTTACCTTTCGCATCAAATTCATAATTTTCGTACGTACTCCATGCATGAACGGTGCCAGAACCAAACTTCTCATTACTCTAGGCAATATCGTTATTTTCTATCTATCGGTCGCGCCATGGAGCAGAACCAAATTTTACAAGTTACGAGTTCAAAAGGAAAAGCCTGCCGTGTTCGCATCGCACCCCCACACGGTTGGTCCGGCACACCGCTCAAGCGGGAATGCGTGCGGTGTTGCATTTTCACTTACAAGTGGGACCACAGTTGAGCAAACCAACTATCGGCAAACCCCCACCCCACCCACCGCGCGATGGCTGAGAAAACAGGAGGGAGAAGAGATGGCTGTAGCACGGACTCAAAGAAAATTGGTGTCGGATGGGACTCGTGTGGGTGGCATGTGCCGTACTGCTAGACGTGAATGCTAGTTATGGCCCATGCCACCCCACTATATCGAGCCTATATCGAGGTACGTAGAACAAATTTCCCGTAGTCCATGCTCATCCCTCCTCTATCTCTCTTTTCAGCCAGCCAACGGATGCGCGGAGCCCATCGTCTGTTTGCTCACATGCGGCCCCACATGTCAGTGAAAATGCAAGAGGACCCACTGAACCTACACATCTTTCACCTCGACGTGCTGGTGATGAAAAACAAATCCAATAAAGATCTTCGGTGGCTGCTTTTGGAGTTACTCAAGAGTAGTAAGATTCTATTTACAGTTTAACCCAAGATGCACATCTCATGGCTTCAACTACCACTCTATTTTCTTTCATGACATGACCTGGATGCTGGATGTCCCACGTGTCGGCAAAAGGAGGAAGAACCCGACCAAATCTTCGGTTCTGCTCTCGGATTAGACTAGTTGTGCTAACTTAAAATTTTTATTGTGTACTCCCTCCGTTCCAAAATACTTGACTTCCATTTGTCCAAAAATGGATGTACCTATATACTAAGACATGTCTAGATACATATATATTTTGACAAATAGAAGGCATGTATTGTGCAACGGAGGGAGTAGAATGGATGCAAGTTTTTGTATTGGGAAGAAGAGTACATCCATATATTGATAGAGCGCAATTTATTAGATGTTCTATCACTTTTAGCTAGCAGAGACGCAAGTTCGAGCCTCCGCAGATCAACAATGAATGCATCGAGAAGGCACTAATCCAACTTACATGAGTAGTAAAATGTATTCTTGTGGTTCTTGTTTTCTTTCGTCTTGCTTTTCTAGTCAAAATTATCGTTGGAGTTCGTGCAAAAACGGAGGTGCATTTGGGGTCGTGCGTTGGAGTTGGCCTTACAAGTGGGACCGCAGTTAAGGAAACCGACTATCGGCAAACCCCCACCTCGCCCGCCGCGCGATGGCTGAAGTTAGAGAAACGACGAGGTTGAAGAGATTGCTCTAGCACGGACTCCAAGAAATAATATGGTGTCAGATGGATGTCGTGGTGGTGGCGTGTGTCGTACTCCTGGACGTGAATGCTTGTTCTGGCCCATGCCACCCTACTACTCCTACTACTTACTCCTACTAGTATATAGTATACTAGTATCAAGGATTCGAGGTGCTGGTTACGTACAACGAACACATTAACATATGGCTACAGTAAAAACACCCGCCCGCCGCGCGAAGCATGTGAAGCTAGTACAAATTTAGAGAAGCGACTCGAAAGCCATTCATACATTTAGTAAGTTTATCACATGCATATCATTTTATTACATACAACATGTCATCAACCCACATCGACAACGAGGATACATTATAAATACTAAAGTTTTCACCACACAACAAATAACAAGCCATGAAATGAACTTCAACTCAACCATTCCACGGCGTTGGAAACGCTTGCTTTGAACCACAAGTGATTCTCTGGGACGGGCCATCCGTTGTCGATCTGGAGACCAACGCAGGACCAATCATCCAGGCTGAAGCGGCCTACTATATCAGTACCAGGGTAGGGAACCACCCAAATGTCCGAGGTATAGACACAGTTGCTTCTCATAAATGTGTCAACAGCAGTTGGATCACCTTTCACCATCATCGGATAGTTTTGTCCAAGGAAGAGCGAGTTTTCTCCAAGACTATCAATTCTGTGCCAGGGAGAAGGAGTTGGCGCTAGCACACTAGTATCCATCCCGAATACCATGCAATGGGTGTTGGAATAGGTCCGGAGAGTGCGACCATGGGAGACACCTACTTCCTTAGTAGTAACATCATCAGTGGGCTGTATACACACAAGAAGAGGTGATCCATCGGAGTTAGTTGCCAGGCGCCACCGAGTATATGGGCGCTGCTCGTGATCATCACCATCGGCATCTCCCCCTTGGTTATAAAAATTTTCAAGTATAGGTGGTGGGATGTTCACAGGACCTTGGAAACACAAGAAGAAGGTTAATTAGTAAAGGGAAACTTGCTAACCCGCATGCATGTGGATGAAACAACTATAATTACGGTGGAAGACAAACGTACCGAAACTACTAGGATGCCATGCAAAAACAGTGCCACGAGTGGTGGCAGCAAACACAAGGCCCTCGTATTGAATTGCATCACAGTACTCATCCGTGTACAGAAACTGATGTTTGAGCAATATCCATCGAGTCGAACCACGAAGGACGGCAACAAGCTTGTCGAAGATAGCAACAACTTGATAGTTGTTGTAATTCCAAGAGAGGTTGGGAACTCGACAAATTGCTATCTTCCGTAGAAGACAATCACCATGATCGTATTTGAACGTGCGTACATTACCGGTGTGTTCAACCTCTGGGCAGTGTGCTGAGATTTTTGGAAGTGGAACCCGGTGATGAGTGTACACATTCACAAGTTCCCACTCGCAGTTGGACCCAATGTAGACAACCCAATCTCCATTTGCGCCCGCCCAAGCCTTGCCCTCAAGCGATGGGATCTCAACATCATACGTATCATTATCAAGCGGCATCAACTGGCACAGGGCGAGGCCTCCGTCGTGCCGGCGCCAGTCATTAGGGTCACGGTGAAGAAGATAGGGGAGATCAAACCGCTCCTTGACTCTTGGGTTCTTTGTAATGATGTTATTAGTTGAGTCGAGAATGGGCTTGAACGAACCTGCCATGCTAGCCGAGGTGATGACGTCGCGCCGATCAATGAGTTCCTCCACCACGTCATCTTTCAGATCGGGGCAAGAATAACAGGGTTGTTTCTGGCCTGTTCCCTCCATGGAGAAGACGATCGAACAATGGCAGAAGAAAGGGTGAAGGGCTGAAGGAAAATGGAGGAGGGAGAGGAAGAGCGTGCGACATCAGTTCCAAATCGAGAGGGAAAGGCGAAGAGTCGATGGACGGTTGCGAGTTTGCCATGGTTCACGAAGAGGCGCCCCGGCCTACACGTCCGTTCGGAAATACTCCTACTACTCGCCGTCGTCTCACTAATATGTTGGAACGGGACCACATGTCAATGAAACATGGTGTGTAATTTCTCATGCAAAATGCGATCTGGCCGCGTTGGCCCGAGGTGCCACATTAGTTATCGACCTTTATTTTTTTAATGGCGTGCTGATCAGTTTTGAAGCACGACTAACTGGTGCTGTATGTGGAGAGGATGACAGCAGCGACCCGCCAAGGTCATGGCAGTACGCAAGCAAGTGCCTCCTTATTTCAAGCCAATAAAAAATGGCTCCTCCTAGTGGATTTCTGATATCTAGGTCCCATGCCATTGTCAACGTAGTCAATAAACGAGAGAATTGCACAACGAGCGGCTGACACCAGGGACCCAGCAGCTCGCCCAGTTATTTTTGTTTTGGGTTAATTTGATAAATGCCACTCCAAATCTGGTGTATCCGAGAAATGCCACTGCAATTTCCAAACTTTGAAAAATGCCATTTCATGCCATTTCTAGTGGCATTTTTCAAAGTTTGGAGTGGCATTTTTCAAAGTTTGCAAACTGCAGTGGCGATTTTCAAAGTTTGCAAAAATTGCAGTGGCATTTTTCAAAGTTTGGAAATTGCAGTGGCATTTTTATGAATCACCATAATTGGAGTGGCATTTATCTAATTTGTTTTTGAAACGGAAGTAGGGTGTCAACTGGGCTGTGCGGGACACTCTGGCCTGTCTAGACAACCTTTTCTTTTATGTTTACCACAGACCAACCCAGTAGTTTTTTTCTTTCTGAAAATGGCTAGCCCAGTTCTTTTGTGATTTGTCAAGTAAGTCGCTTTATCAGGCCTGTTGGGCTGCAAATCTTTCAAGACGAGGAGAGCTTCATTGGTCTGGCCGAGAAAATGGCCTATCAGTAATGAGAAATGGGCTGTACATTTTTAAAACACATCAAACCGACAATTATTTTCAAATATCTTTTTTTCATTTCGAGATTTTAAATTGCATTGATTTTTATGCGTGGACAATTTATTGGATTTTATATTGATATACATTTATTTTTAATATCAATCTGAATGTGACTCGAAATTTTGGGATTAAAAACAGTTCAGACCGCACCGACATATGCAAAATTTCGTATAATTTTTTAACCGTGGCCACAATATGGGCTGTAATGCTAACATAAAGAATATGGGCTCCAAAAAAACTTGTAAGAATTAGCAAATGGGCTGTAAATTATTTGAAATAATGGTAGATGGGCTGTATGCTGTTTTCCACAGATTTGAGGCTTTCCACAGATGGCCTGTATACTGTTGGATGTCCATCCAACGGCCGTCGTGCTTCTTCAATCTCTGCTCTTCCCGCTCCAGCCGCTCAAACAAGCGCCGGCGGGATTGCCTGCTCCCTCCTCCCCGCGGCCGCTTGTGCTGCCGCGCAGGCCTCACCGCCCCATTGTACTCCCATCGCTGGCCTAGCCATCCCTCTACTCACCCACACCTGCTGTTATTCTCCGGCGACAGCAGACGAACCAGTAAACCCTCGTACAGTCGTACTCCCCTCCGTGTGGGAAACAAAAACAATGGCCGAGTCTTCCCTACCTCTGTGTTGTTCCCTTCCTAGGCCTCGCCGTCGTCCACTGCCCTGGTGCTCTCGGCGTGGCGTGGTCAGCGTGGTCAACGACCGACATGCATCTGAAGTGGACTGTACGTGGAGAGGTTGACAGCTGGGTCCACGGCCACACGCAAGGAAATGCCTCCTTATTACGCGCAAAATAATGATTTCCTCCACCTGACATCTGGGACCCACCGAAACGGCCTCTGTATTTCGCGAAAAAACATTGCCGCCGCTGACAGCTCGGACCCACCAGCTATATCTTCGCACGCAAGGAAGTGCCTCCTTATTACGCACAAAAAAATGAATACTCCCTCTGCTACCTGGGACCCAGTATAGTGGGCCTACTAAGTTGACAGGGACGAAGGGCTTTTTCAACTTAGTGAATATGCACGATTCTAGCTCGACTGACCGTACGATGTCCAACGGCCGTAGTGCTTCTTCAACCTCTGGTATTCTTGCTCCAGCCGCCCAAAGCAGCGCCGGTCGTGCCGCCTGCTCCTGCCTCCCGTGGCCGGCTGTGCTGCCGTGGAGGCCTCGCCGCCCCCATACTACTCCCACCGCTGGCCAGGCCATCCCTCCACTCCACTCACCCACACCCCCTGTTATTCTGCGGCGACGACAGCGCAGCCGAACCAGTGAACCCTCGTACTCCTCTCCGCGTGGGCATCCACTGCCGCGTCTTCCCCGGATCCGCGTCGTCCCCTTCCTAGGCCTCGCCGTCGTCCACCGCCGTGGTGCTGTCGGTGCGGCGTGGTCAATGTGGTCAACGACCAAATTCCATCGGAAGAATACTGTACGTGGAGAGGCTGACAGCTGGGTCCACGGTAGCCGCAAGGAAGTGCCTCCTTATTACGCGGAAAATAATTATTCCTCCACCTGACAGCAGGGACCCACCGGACGCCCACCAGTATATCACGAAAAAATGTTTGCCCCTGACTCCTGGGACCCACCCGACGGGCCACCGTATTTCGCGAAAAAACGTCCCCCTGCTGTCAGCTCGGACCCACCGGAAGTGCCTCCTTATTACGCACAAAAAAATGAATACCCCCTGCTAGCTGGGACCCACCTTGGTGGGAGGCTGACTTGTGGGCCTACTAAGGGCCAGTTCTTTTGCTAGCTTTTTTGGGCTTCCAGAATAAGCTGCCCCTACCCAGCTTATTCTAGAAGCCCAACCACAATTTTCTTTTTAAAAGCCTACTAGTCAAGTCTTAACTACTAGGCTTCTAAAAAAATAAGTTTGGTTCAGCTTCTAAAATAAGCTAGGTAGGGCGCAGCTTATTGCAGCTTATTCTGGAAGCCGCCAAAAGAACTGGCCCTAAGTTGACGGGGACAGAGGGCTTTGTCAACATAGTCAATATGCACAATTCTAGCTCCAGTGACCGTACGATGTCCATCCAACGGCCGTAGTGCTTCTTCAACCTCTGGTCTTCTTGCTCCAACCGCCCAAACCAGCGCCGGTCGTGCCTCGTGCTCCTGCCTCCCGTGGTCGGCTGCGATGCGGCGGAGGCCTCACCGCCCCCTACTACTCCCACCGCTGGCCAGACCATCCCTCTACTCACCCACACCCCCTGTTATTCTGCGGCAACGGCAGCCTCACACCGCAGCGAACCAGTGAACCCTCGTACTCCTCTAGGCATGGGCATCCACTGCCGCGTCTTCCTTGGCTCCGCATCGTCCCCTTCCTAGGCCTCGCTGTCGTCCACCGCCCTGGTGCTCTCGGCGCGGCGTGGTCAACGTGGTCAAGGAACGGCTTACATCGGATGTGGACTGTACGTGGAGAGGCTGATAGCTGGGTCCACGACCGCAGCAAGGAAGTGCCTCCTTATTACGTGCAAAATAATTATTCCTCCACCTGACAACGGGGACCCACTGGACGGGCCACCGTATTTCGCGAAAAAACATTTGCCCCTGACAGCTGGGACCCACCAGCTACATCTTCACACGCAAGGAAGTGCCTGACAGTCGGGACCCACCTGGTCGGAGCGTACGTAGCGTTGTCATTCTGGTCGCGAACGTGTACGTACATATATACTGGTGGATGTAGAGGCGCGCACGTGTCGTAGTAGAGGTGCGCACGTAGCATGTACACGTACGTACAGCGGCCAGGGTGCAAGAAAGAAATTATGGCCACGTATGTGTACATACGGGCGGGGTCTCGAACGCCTACTCGCGCATACGTACGGCCAGGGCTCGTGTACATGGCTGGGTCAGAACGGAGAAACAACGTCGTCGTCGTGTTCATGGGGAGGCAACAGAATGCGTCGTGTTCATGGGGTGGCAACGGAATGCGTCGTGTTCATCGGGAGGCCTTGGACGGAACATGCGATGGAAACAAGGCCTGGCGTACCGCAGAATGGAGGAAACGGCCTTTTGTTCGACCGGCCATGTTCGAAACGGGATCCTGTTGATCGGGAGGGGTCTGGCGTACCGCAAAACGGAGGAAACGGACCTCCCACGGTCGAAACGGGGGTCCTGTTCATCGGGAGGGGTGTGGCGTACCGCAAAACAGAGGAAACATACTTGTGTTGGAGCGCTACGGTCGAAATGGGGGTCCTGTTCATCGGGAGGGGTGTGGCGTACCGCAAAACGGGACTCCACGAGATACTGTTCATCTCCACCATCGACCCCCTCCAGCCTCCACGAGCTACTGTTCATCCACCGTCGACCTCCTCCAGCCTCCACCTGCGACTGTTCATCCACAGGCTCCTATTCATCTAGCCTCCACCGCGCGCTACTCCACCGGCTACTGTTCAACCAGCCCTCTCCACGGGCTCCTGTTCAACCACCCCTCCACGGGCTACTGTTCATCCTGCCCTCCACCGTCTACTGTTCATCCTGCCCTCCACGGGGTGGTCCTGTTCATCCAGCCCTCCACGGGGTCCTATTCATCCAGCCCCAACCGGCTTGATCGATCGGGGTCCTGTTCATCCAGAGGCAACACCACGGGGTCCTGTTCATCCACCCCCACCGGGAACTGTTCATCCAAACCCCCCCCGCAACGCTCACTGTTCATCCAGAGGCAACATCGATCAGCTTCAGTTAGCACCAGCAGCGAAGGAATCGCTCGATCGGGTTCAGTTAACAGCCATCGATCGATCGCTCGGGTTCAGTAACGCGTAGCCTGCAGTGCAATCGCTCGGGTTCAGTTAGAGCCCAACGCCTCGCTCGGGTTCAGTTAGAGCCAACGCCTCACACACACGCGCATACGTGTACGAGAGAAACGCGCATCGCTCGGCCCCCAACCTCCCACCGTAACCGGGAACTCCCTGAAATCCCCCCCCTCGCTTCTACCACGGTTTTTTCCGTCATGGACGGCCCAAAGAATGTCATGCAGTTGCGTCTCCGGCCCGCCCAGGATGAAAAGCCCATTTTCTGTCATGATTTTTTGTCATAGAAGTAGGATCCCACCACATCTATGATGATACCGGGTTTTGTCACAATTATCGTCATAGAAGTGTCATATGTATGACAGAATTTTTTTTCGTTCGGCCCAAAATGTCACGGATGTGTCTTTTTTTTGTAGTGATCTCTGGCTGCATCACCTGGATCCCGAGATCTCAGGAGAAAGGCATGTATCTGGAGGGCACCCAGAAGGACAGGTGGGAGGAGTGGCGGAGCCGGTGGTGCTGGATCGAGGAGGAGGATCCAGAGGAGTTCTGCCGGGTTCGCCGGTCCGCCGCAAGGACTGGAGCGACCTCGACGCCAACGACAAGAAGCTCTCGGTCTCCACCACTAGGATCAATCGCCTCACCGTGGCCGGGCTCACCCTTGAAATGATTGGGGCTGATTTCATCTGCCGCCGGATTTCCCCACTGCACAAGGGGAGGCCGGCCTGGGACTACAGGAACGCGGCTAATGTCATGAGGCTCCGCCCTGGCTTGAACCATAACTTCACGGTGATGGGGCATGTTCACTTTTGCCAGAGGATCTTCTAGCTCAAGGTGAGTGACGACGGCAGGGCTGAGAGGACGACAGAGCCGAGAAGGCTGGCAAGACCGTCAAGGCGTCTCTGTTTGGGTTGCTGGCGAGAGTGGTCCCGTGGAGCAACAACTCTCGCTAGACCGCCATCATTGCCATGATGCCGGACTTCAATGCGTACGACCTTGATCCTCTCTGGGTCGATCCGAAAGCGGAGGAGGTGCAAGAGTTCTTCGACAACTTGTCGGAGAAATATGTCCGTGCTGAGCCGCTGCTCATCCACGACACCACCAAGGAGGAGCTGGACTACACGCCGCCAGGGCGGCGGAGGCGGTGCTCGCCAAGGAGGCTGGCAGTGCCGGCACCATGGAGGACGAAGCCGACACGGCCGTAGAGGATAAAGAGCTCGCTGGGTGGGTGAAGTCTACTAGGGAGGCCGGCAGCGCCGGCGCCGAGGCCCCCATCGTTGAAGACGTGGTCGAGGAGTCGGCCGAAGAAGAGGCCGAGGCTGACGACCCCCGGCCACAGGGAAGAGACGCGTCCTGCGACGGGCTAGCTCTCGTCGAGCCGGTCCGAACCGGCAGGACCGCACAGTGGCAACAGCTCCAGGAGCAGTCCGTGCGCCAGACGAGGGCCGCGGCGACGAAGGCCGGTGCAGCGAAGAAGGCGGTGAAGGCTGCGGTAGCGAAGAAAACGACGGTCGCTTCCTCCTCGTCGAAGCGGCGCCAAACCCCATCCCCTTCTCCTCCTCCTTCGGATGGCACCTCGGAGGTTAATTTTGACCTCGGGTCCTTCAGCACGAAGAGGAAGAGGAGGCCAGTGGAAGAGGAGGCGGCGGACGAGTAAGCACTTCGCCCTCCATCATCTCCTGACCCCATGCCTATGCTATCTTCCTTTAACTTGATGTTATCCTCACAGGGACACGAAGACATTGGCCCAGAGGGTGGCTGTCGGTGTCAAAACCGGCGGATCTCGAGTAGGGGGTCCCGAACTGTGCGTCTAGGCCGGATGGTAACAGGAGGCAAGGGACACGAAGTTTTACCCAGGTTCGGGCCCTCTCGATGGAGGTAAAACCCTATGTCCTGCTTGATTAATATTGATGATATGGGTAGAACAAGAGTAGATCTACCACGAGATCGGAGAGGCTAAACCCTAGAAGCTAGCCTATGGTATGATTGTTGTTGTCTATGTTTTCCTACAGACTAAAACCCTCCAGTTTATATAGACACCAGAGAGGGTTAGGGTTACACAAAGTCGGTTACAATGGTAGGAGATCTGCATATCCGTATCGCCAAGCTTGCCTTCCACGCCAAGGAAAGTCCCTTCCGGACACGAGATGAAGTCTTCAATCTTGTATCTTCATAGTCTAGGAGTCCGGCTGAAGGTATAGTCCAGCCATCCGGACACCCCCTAATCCAGGACTCCCTCAGTAGCCCCTGAACCAGGCTTCAATGACGACGAGTCCGGCGCAGATTGTCTTCGGCATTGCAAGGCGGGTTCTTCCTCCAAGTACTTCATAGAAGATTTTGAACACAAAGATAGTGTCTGGCTCTGCAAAATAAGTTTCCACATATTGCCATAGAGAGAATAATATTTACACAAATTTAATCTGCTGATGTATTTCGCAGTGTGACACACCACGACCATGCCTTTATCCGAGTCGTTTTATTATCCCACCTCAGCGCGTCATGTGAGGCGGTTTCCTTGGCACGTCTCGTCGAAGCAGAGATCGTGTCCCCTTATTCCGGGATTCTCATCAATACGGGCGTGGGTAACCCAACCGCTTCTAGGACTCCTAGATTATAGGCAAGTCCAAACGGACATGGAGAGGACGCTTGATATTCACCCTCTTTATAAAGGGGACACGGCTTTTATTTTTCCCTCCCGTGCTCAATTGAATCCTTCCCCCACCTCAAGCTCAAACGCCCGAAGTTCAGGTCAGGTGCTCCGAACCTTCAGTCATGTCCGGATCTAGCCTTCAAGGCCGATGGGTGCCTTCCTCCATCACGGAAGAAGACATCAAAAAGTTGAGGGAGGCCAGATATCTGACCGCCGAGATTTTGCATCGGCTGCCTCCCCGAGGACAGGCCATCCCCACCCCTGAACCCAACGAGAACGTCGTGTTCGTCTCCCACTTCCTCCGAGGTCTAGGCCTTGCTCTAGATCCTTTCATCAGGGGTTTGATGTTTTATTACGGGCTAGACTTCCATGATCTAGCTCCGGACTCCTTTCTTCATATCACGGCATTTATTGTCGTGTACGAGGCCTTCCTCCGGGTTACCCCTCACTTTGGCCTATGGCTCAAGACCTTTGAAGTGAAGCCGAAGATGATCGAGGGGCAACATGCAGTGTGTGGAGGTGCCTCAATACGCAAGATGAAGGGAGCTCCGTGGCCCAAAGGTTCCATCCCAGAGGTGTCTGAATTGTGGCAACAGGAGTGGTTCTACATCACGGCTCCTAGAAGTGCCAAGTGGGCGGCTGCCCCTATTTTCCGCTCCGGCCCTCCACCACGACTGATGTCATGGATCAGCAGAGGTCTGAGCTAGGGTCCAGCCAAGGACGTGCCTATACTGCAAAGCCGCATTCGAGATCTCTTCAATGGAGATTTCAGTTTGGTTGCGGTAATACAAGTTATGCTGGTTCATCAAGTCCAGCCTTGCAAACGCCGGCCTCTTCGCCTATGGGAGTTCAATCCCGAGGGAACGCGTGTCATTCAAAATTTTCTCGGCCTGACGCACGAGGAGATGTACAAATCATTCTTCGGACCTTAGGTGGAGTGTCCGGAAATCACCGAGGACGTGGGCCTGAGTAGTAACCGCGCCGCCGAACAGGTAAGGCATCTTCCGGCCGAACATACTATCTCTCCTTTGTTACGAAGTTATTTCTGAGAGTTTGCTTTTTGACCAGGACTGGCTAACAAGGGCGAAGTTGATTTGGTGTTCGGCCCCCCTCCCTGAGGGTTTGGAAAATCCGGTATTGGAAAAGATGCTCCAGACCGCACCTTGCCCGGAGCCCTTGAAGGAAGATACTGTGGAGGATAATGCGGGCGGACGCGGGCCCCCAACGCTGCCCATTCCAGCCGAGGGAGCGAGCGTCTCCATGTGCCCGGTGATTCGGAAGCCGAAGCTTCCAAATGGGAGAAGAAGTCTCCCACAGAGGGTCCTACCTTGGGGGGGCGCCGTTGCCGCACAAAGTCCGCGGGGGGATCAATTCTCCCGCGAGTCGTAAGTGACCCAAAATATTTTAATAGTACAGATATGCCATCTTTTTCTTGAGAAGATAACCACCGCATATATTTTTGCAGTTCGGGCCTTAGCCCCTCTGAAATGAGCTCGTCTTCGGGGGATCTTCTTCCAGAGATGATGGAGAGCGAAACACCTCCTCCGGACTCCTCCGCTCCGGAAGCGGGCGACCCTGAAGTGTCGTCGCGGAGGGCCTCTCCGAGTCCGGTGAGGCCAGAAGATAATCCCATTGACCCCCGAAGCTCCCAGTGTTCGGCTCCCGAAGAGAGCAGACAAAAGAGTCCGGCACCGTCTAGTGTGCGATCGGATGTTCTGAGGGAGTTGGCGGGGCGAGCGGCCATCTCAGATGAACACCGTGTGCTGATGAATACGGTGATGGAGAGAATATCGTCCACCGAAAGCGGATTGCATGAAGCTTTTATGAGTCTACTGACAGGCTTTGAGGTACGTAAGAGAATGTATGATAGTCCTGCACATGCTAGGTGTGCCCTGTGTAGACAGTAGCCCCTGAGACTCTGGTTGTCGTCGGAAACGACTACGAACAGAGGATCATATTCCCAGGTAATAACCATACTTCCTCTATGTGCAGGTGATGGAAGCTCCGGTGGCTAGCCGGACTAGCGAATTTGCCCATTTAGAATGGCAGTTGGATGCGGCAGACGCCGACATCGAGCTTGTTAACAAAAGGCTTGACGAGGCACAGGGTAAGTGTCATTATCTGGTAAAGGCCACATAGGAAGAGCAGCATGATGCTAGTATCTTTAATATGTTGTGACTGCAGATGGAGCTGCCACTGCTGAAGCCTTGCGGGCAGAACTTGCCCGAGCCAAGGAACAAGCGAGGTTGGGTAATGCGGCTGCTTTGAAGGCGGCCGAAGAGTTGCAAGCCGAAAAGGCTGCGCATGGCAAGAGCTGAGACAAGATGGCCAAGATGGCCATAGAATTAAAAGCCGCCGCCGACCGTTGCCGGGTTCTTGAAAAGGAAAACCAAGCGAAGGCATCGGACCTTGAGAAGGCTGCTGCGACGAGAAAGGACCTCCGTTCTGCTATGAGGGCAAAGAAGGAGGAGCTGCGGGAAGCCGGAGATATTGTAGCTGGGAAATCCTTTATGTTGTGGAGGAAGTTCGGAGATCCATGGTATGCCCCTCTGGATCGGCTGTGGAGTTTGGAGGATGTATATATGGATTTGGCGGCGAGCGCTGCCGATGCGGCCAAGTATTTCCAGGGTCAGACAGACCGTGAAGTAGACCAGCTGTTTTGGAGACAATTCCATTCTCCCGAGCGTCCGCTTTCATTGACTGACCAATTAGCCGAATGGGCCGAACTAAATAGGTTGTCCGGACTCTCCATGAGGTCTGTTGTGGATCAGCTATGGCCGGAAAGGTCAAAACCGAACAGCTATTTCAGGTTGGTGCAGCAGTTCCTTGACGTGGTACCGCGCATTAATGCGATGAAGAGGTCGGCGTGCATAGAGGGCGCACGGGTGGCCTTTGCCCGTGTTAAAGCATACTGGGCGGAGATGGATGCTACCACTATTGCAGCGCGGGATTCGGCCATAGGTCGAAAGGCTGCTGAGCACTACTTTGAAGAAGTTCTTGAGGTTTGTCGTTTGATAGAGACCCAGTGCTCAAAAAATATTATGTTTGAGTGATATGTAATCTCATTGTAAGCGAAATGCTTTTATAAATTTTTATAAGGCTATTTTTATACTTTTTCCAGAAAGTAATATGATGCCTCCTGGGCGGCCGTTTATGTATACATGTGTATAACCTGAAAGATTGCAGCCGTCAGCTTCAACCCTCACACATATAATGCGGAGGTGCTCGCAAAAACACGCGTTCACACTTAACCCAACATCTTGGTCCTATTAAGGAGGTGATAGCGGAGCGAGCGAGGCAATCGGACTATAATGCTTTAGCACTTTCACTTAGCCATAGGAGTTTGACAGTGGGGCTACTAGATAGCCCCTGGTGGATCCGCACTCTCCCGATTCCGGGGTGCGTACATGCCTGGCCGGAAAACGGCCCTTCGTTAAGGCGGAGGAATTCTAACATTCCCACAGGTCATCGAGTGGTTGACCAGTCTCACGCTATATCATGACAGTCAGTTTTCGGCTTTCTCTACTGAGGTGCTCGTCCGGATGAACCAGGGCACAATCGCAGTAGTTCTCCTGGTGCTACCTTAGCCAGTAAAGCGGAACGTAAGGCACCAAAACACAGGAGCCAGGCAAACCCAACATTTGACCAAAGACAATGATTCGGAGCTGATGCATATAGGGCCAAACTCGCGACGCCGAACACTCCCTAAGGTATTCGGTCTTTTGTGGTATAAACCGGGCCTAAATAATGGCCTTTGTAAGAAGCCCCTTGTGTCTAGGTACGTGCATTGTTCTGGCGTGGCCACATGCCAAGACGTCAGCATCCTTCTCAACAGTGGATATGTATCAACAAGAGACAGTAAAAAAGGTTTACGCAGGGTCTTAATCTAAAAAGAATCCTTGGAGCGGGTCCCTGCTGCACGTCTGCGCCTGTGTCTCCGTTATGCCTTATCCTGGACGGGTGTAGCACGATGACCGTCTGTAAAAGAGAGGAAGTTAAGTGAAAAAGTTGTCGTGCAAAAAGATAGTTTTTAAAGAAACCATGTATAATTCAAGATGATAAGAAATTGCCACTTGTCTGCGCGCGTTGAGCCCCTTGTATTGACAAATAGGGGTGTGACCACTTATTTGGTATAAATAGCGGCGCCGGATTAGTTGTGTCTGAGGTCTTGACAACCTATTTGGATGCTTTCACTGGTCCGGGCGCCTTTAATGTGCGGCTGCCAAGGCAGCCTCACTCTCTTCGGCGCGCAGAGATCGCTTGATATTTCCGTGCACTGTAATGATGCCACGTGGACCGGGCATCTTGAGTGTGAGGGAGGCGTAGTGTGGTATTGCATTAAAGCGAGTGAAAGCTTCGCGTCCGAGCAGTGCTTGATAGCCACTTTGAAACGGAGCGATGTGGAAAGTTAAATGCTCGCGACGGAAGTTATCGGGGGAGCCGAATATAACTTGTAGTAAGAGGGAGCCCGTACAACGAGCCCCTGGGCCTGGCGTTACTCCTTTAAAGGTAGTATTGCTATGGCGAATTTGTGTTGGGTCTAACCCCATCCCGCGGATTGTATCCTGATATATCAGGTTTAGGCTACTACCGCCGTCCATCAAGACTCGTGTGAAGTGATATCCGCCAATTACTGGGTCTAATACCAGGGCAGCCCATCCTGCGTGTCGGATACTTGCTGAGTAATCGCGATGGTCGAAAGTGATCGGTTGAGACGACCAGTGGCAGGACTTCGTGGTGACAGGCACTTGGGTATATTTTCCTGGGAGTGCCGCATTGTTTTTTCCCTTGATCACGTGTAACACGTTTACTGTTTTGACTTGTGGTGGAAATTTCTTTTGTTCCCCCGTGTCTTGCTTGGGGGGCTCGTCCTCATCTTCACTTGGTGTATCCTCCCCCTTGTGTACGGTGTTGAGCTTGCCGGACTGTCTGAAGACCCAACATTCTCTGTGGGTATGATTAGCGGGTTTACTAGGGGTACTATGGATCTGGCATACTTGGTCCAGAATTTTGTTGAGGCTGGACAGTTCATCCCTGATGCCTTTAGGGGGCGGCTTTTGACCTGGCCGAGAGCTTTTGAATCTAGCATTTACTGCCGTGCCCTTCGTGCTGTCTTCTTCCAGCATTTGTTATTGCTGTTGCGCCGTGATTTCCCGTTTCCATCTCTAACTTCAGATGTACTGGGGTCGCTGGTGCTGCATCTGGCTAGCCAGCTGTCCTCACCCACGCAAAAGCGGGTCATGAGGTTTGTTAATGCGGCCATCGTTCTCGGCTTATTTTGGTCGAGGTGTCTGGTGAGCCATTCGTCATGGATGCTATGCTTGAAAGCTGCCAAGGCTTCGGCGTCCGGACAGTCGACGATCTGGTTCTTTTTAGTAAGAAACCTGTTCCAAAGCTTTCGGGCTGACTCTCCGGGCTGTTGAGTTATATGACTCAAATTGTCCGCATCCGGAGGTCGGACATAAGTCCCTTGAAAATTTGCCCGAAAGGCGTCTTCGAGCTCTTCCCAACTTCCAATGGAGCTTTCGGGGAGGCCTTTGAGCCAGTGACGAGCTGGCCCTTTGAGCTTGAGGGGTAAGTACTTGATGGCGTGGAGATCATCTCCTCGAGCCATATGGATGTGGAGGATGTAGTCCTCAATCCAGACCCCAGGGTCTATTGTTCCGTCGTATGCCTCTATGTTTACGGGCTTGAATCCCTCTGGAAATTCATGGTCCAGCACCTCATCGGTGAAACATAGGGGGTGTGCGGCACCCCTGTAGCTGGGTGTACCGCGTTGTTCGGATGTTTGTTGTGTTGCATTGTATGCTGGGGCGCACTTGCGTGGTCCATAGATGGATCTTGTTGCACCGTCCTTTAGGTGCGAGCCCTCGCATGGGTCGCGTGTTGTATTGTGAGCGGCGTTGTATGCCACTCTGTGTTGGTAGAGGGGTCGTCTATCCGACCAGGTGGCTGCTTTGATATTTGGTTGCGGGGGGTCTGAGGCCTCCTCATCGAATTCGGGTAGCAGCTTCCGCTTTGGGTAGCTCTTGGAGGGGCAATTGTCGCCGTACCTTGCTGCTGTGTTGAGTATTTTACTCCATTTGATGTGGAGTGTGTCTTGCGCAGCCTTGAGCCTTTGCTTCTGCTTTTTCAGACTCCTCGCGGTGGCAACAAGCCTTTTACGGGCAGTCTGCTGCTCTGGGTGCCTGTCCGGTGTTACGTCGTCCGGACCATTATCCTTGATAGGATTTGTTTGTTCGGTTTGATTATCCGGATTGCCATTGTCCGGTAGCGGTTCGCCCTGCTCCAGCGCTGGGTCTGTGTGATCGCTATTTCTGTCGAGGCGGGATTTGGGGCGGCGCTTGCGTCGCCGCTTTGACTTCTTTTCGAGGGAACAAGCCTTCGGTGCGTCCTTCCGCTCCTCGTCATCATCTTTTGGTGCGTCCACCATGTATACGTCATATGACGAGGTGGCGTTCTAGGGCCCGATAGGCGCTGGTTCTTTATCGTCTCCTTCATCGGCGTCCATACCGTCGATGTCTTTGGAGTCGAAGTCGAGCATGTCGGTTAAATCGTCGACAGTGGCTACAAAGTGGGTGGTGGGTGGGCTTTGAATTTCTTCATCGTCCGTATCCCAATCTCGCTGACCGTAGTCCGGCCAGGGCTCTCCTGATAAAGAGAGAGACTTTAGTGACTTCATAATATCGCCAAAGGGCGAGTGCTGAAAGGTGTCCGTGGAAGTAAACTCCATGATCGGCGCCCAATCGGATTCGATCGGCAGAGGCGCGAATGGTTCGGAGTCCGGAGAGGAGTCCGGCTCCTTGGAGTTACGAGTCTCGCAGAGTGCGGGGCTGGTGTTCGGCTCGATCGCCGTTGGGATCACAGCCCCCAAGGCAGCGTCCAACCACCCATCCTCGATCGGCGCAGTTGGCTCCGAATTAAGGGTCGAAGCCGATGCGGGTGCGGCCTCCAAAGCACTGTTCGGCGGCAGAGCAAGATCATGCTCGTCGTGACAGTGCGGCGCGCTCGGCAGTGGCTCGAATCCGTCGAAGATCAAGTCCCCGCGGATGTCAGCCGTGTAGTTTAAACTTCCAAATCTGATCTGATGGCCAGGGGCATAGCTTTCGATCTGCTCCAGATGGCCAAGTAAATTGGCCCGCAGTGCGAAGCCACCGAAGATGAAGATCTGTCCGGGGAGGAAGGTCTCACCCTGGACTGCATCGCCATTGATGATCGTAGGAGCCATCAAGCCTGACGGCGACGACATAGAGGAACTCTCAATGAAAGCACCAATGTCGGTGTCAAAACCGGCGGATCTCGGGTAGGGGGTCCCGAACTGTGCGTCTAGGCCGGATGGTAACAGGAGGCAAGGGACACGAAGTTTTACCCAGGTTCGGGCCCTCTCGATGGAGGCAAAAACCTATGTCCTGCTTGATTAATATTGATGATATGGGTAGTACAAGATTAGATCTACCACGAGATCGGAGAGGCTAAACCCTAGAAGCTAGCCTATGGTATGATTGTTGTTGTCTATGTTGTCCTACGGACTAAAACCCTCCAGTTTATATGGACACCGGAGAGGGTTAGGGTTACACAAAGTCGGTTACAATGGTAGGAGATCTGCATATCCGTATCGCCAAGCTTGCCTTCCACGCCAAGGAAAGTCCCTTCCGGACACGGGACGAAGTCTTCAATCTTGTATCTTCATAGTCTAGGAGTCCGGCTGAAGGTATAGTACGGCCATCCGGACACCCCCTAATCTAGGACCCCCTTAGTGGCGAAGAGGGCCAGGGCCTCGATGGCCGACAAGCCCTCGACAAGCACTCCGCGCACACTGGAGTTGGTGGCGATCAGCCCGGACGACAGCCCCCGACGCAGCCCCCGCTTCAGCCCCCAGCGTGAGTTCACTACTCAGTTCCCATTGGTGTGTGTCGGGGCATGATCCCTTGGTGCTGACCTTGCCGGGTTCGCAGGAGGGGAGCGGCAGTAGGAGGAGCCGCTGAGGGCCACCCCAAACATGCCGCCCCCGTCGACCACACCGCCCAGAGGGGCGTCCCCGACAAGGGCACCAAGCACCGAGCCCACACACACACGGAGGAGGAGGTGAACTTGGGTGGCAGTGGCTCGATCCCGGCAACGAATGTTGGCGGGGAGGGAACCACTTCTCCCCAGCTTGGCACGGGTACGTGGCATGCCTCCTGTCCCTGTCTTTTCTTCTTCTTCTTTTGAACCTTGACTTTGGCCTTGTCTCATTCTTCTCCTTGGTATCTAGACCCTCCCTGGCAGACTAAGAGGATATTGACACCGTCATCGAGGAGGTTGCCAAGGACGCCGAGGCGGAGGCCAACAAGATTGCTGCCGAGGAGGCCGCCAAGACCGCCGCCGAGGAGTCCGCCAAGGGGCCTGCCGGGGAGGCCAGCAAGGCCGCTGCCGAAGAGGACGACAAGGCTGCTGCCGAGGAGGCCAGCAAGGGGCCTACCAGGGAGGAGGTGGCTGTCGGTGTCAAAACCGGCAGATCTCGGGTAGGGGGTCCCGAACTGTGTGTCTAGGATCGATGGTAACAGGAGACAGGGGAAACGATGTTTACTCAGGTTCGGGCCCTCTCTATGGAGGTAATACCCTACTTCCTGCTTGATTGATATTGATGAATATGAGTGTTACAAGAGTTGATCTACCACGAGATCGTAATGGCCAAACCCTAGAAGTCTAGCCTATGAATATGGTAATGAGTATATGTGTTGTTCCTTCCGGACTATCCCCTACGGTTTATATAGACACCGAGGGGATCTAGGGTTTACATGGAGTCGGTTACATAAGAAGGAATCTTCGGTCGCCAAGCTTGCCTTCCATGCCAAGTAGAGTCCAATCCGGACACGGTGCAGTCTTCGGTCTTCATGTCTTCACAGACCATCAGTCCGGCCCATAGATAACAGGCCGGACGCCTGAGGACCCCTTAGTCCAGGACTCCCTCAGTAGCCCCCGAACCAGTCTTCAATAGCGAAGTGCTCGGCACACATGTTGTCTTCGGCATTACAAGGCGGGTTCCCCCCTTCAATGATCTCCAAGTAATGTATTCGGCCATTGACCCTAATGTCGCCTCCTTGGCTTCTGTGCATTGAATAATCTTCACCCTCGACGTGTCGAGCGAATGTGGAAAGTCAGGGTGTTTTTTGTGAATAACACCTCATCCATGCGAGGAAGAGCGCCTATTTAACAAGATTGGATCTTAGATCCATTCAGCGCCGTGCAGAAGAAATCCCCAGAGACTGCATAGGAGAAACCACTCCAGCATGGCTAGCGTCCCCAGCTCCTCCGCTCGTCCCAGCCCAGAGAAAGGCGAGTGGGAGAAGTGTTCCATGTCTTATAGCTATTTGATGAAGTTGCAAACGCAGGGATACCTTCCCCACACAGATCTAGTCCCTGTTCGAGCAGGGCTAGCTTCCTTCAATGAGGGGACTCAGGCAGAGGACTTCCCCAATCCGTCCGGGGGAGAGCGAGTGTGTTTGGTCCCCTACCTGTTAAGAGGCGTTGGATTTCGTATCCATCCGTTCCTCCGAGGGCTCCTAGAGTACTACAGCCTCCAGCCGCACAACTTCACTCCGGCCTCTATTCTGCACATTGCGGGTTACGTTGCTTCATGCGAACTTTTCCTGGGCGTCGAGCCTCATTTCGAGTTGTGGAGGAAGCTGTTTTGTCTCATCCCGCGTAATCACGAAGGGTCAATATTTGAAGTGGGCGGTGCCGAAGTATGGCGCATCGCCGATACCGGATACCCATCCGGTACACCAAGGAAGGCAATGATGACTGGCCCTCTGAATGGTTTTATATAGAGGACGTTGCGCTTCCTGACCCGGTTCGAAAGGGTCTTCCCGAATTTGCGCGCGTCCCACTGAAGAAACGCCACAGTTGGCATCCCCGAAGTCTCGAAGAGGTAGATGGTGCGGAGGTTCGTCAGCTGATGAGGAGGATGAAAGAGCTCACTCAGTCCGAACTCACAATAGTTGAGGTTATGGAGATTTCCATAAAGTGAGGGGTTCAGCCACTCCAATACAAAGGGCTCCCAATGTGGCACTTCAATGGGGAGGACGACGCCTCTCGCTGTGGCCGGAAAGGTCCGGTTACCCCTGCCGCTTTGGCTAAAACATTAGCCGAACTGTTCAAAGGGGAGGAAAAGGAATTTCTCCGCATCAAATTCAGAGATGGGTATTCTATGTACAACCCTCCCAGCTGGGTAAGGCCCGACCCTTATGATTTTACTCCTTCCATCTCCGGATTGCCTTTGATAAACTTTTTAACTTTGTCTACCTATGACAGCACTGGTGAAAAGTCACCGAGGGATTTTGTAGTCCCGCCCCACAGCCGGAGGATCACAACCGGGAGCTTGATCCCGGGTTCAAAGAGGATCCTGAGATATTTGTGGTGCTTGCGGAGGGGGTGTTTTACCAGATGAGCTACGATGGCACAGAGGTGGCCATCATCGCCGACTACCCCGTCTTCTTCCTGCTTCACATGTAAGGGATCCGACAACACCTTATTCAAAAAGAGATTTCTCCTTCCTTCTTACCCACCACACCATCTTGTGCTTCAAAGGGGAAGGGTTCGGCGCGCCGTACTACTCCCAGGGTACCTCCGAAGAGTGCATCCCCCACACCGGGCGAGCCTTCCAAGAGGAAGGAAAACGAAGATACGGCCGTGCCTTCATCGAAGAGGTATGAATCCGCCAACCTGCACCTAAGCAGTCACGCCCAACCGTGACCTTCCTGCTATCCATGTGTCAGCAGAAAGATGCGCTGGACTGTATCCGGAGGTTCGAGCAGCCATACTTCCCGCAGCCAGGATTCAAATCCTACCATGAAGACGAGGGCTGATACAGAGGCGAAGCCGGACTGTCCTCCAGCCGAGGACTCGGATGATGTATCCGTTACCAACTCGGAGGTGGAAAGTGCGATGAATCATCGGCGCCGCCGGGCCATTTTACAGGACGCTGGCTTTTCAGAGGAGTCGTTTAATGCCTTCAACTCGGCCGATGCGTATATCCGAGCTGCTCGAGATGGGATTAACAGGGACACAAAGCAACATTTGAAAGATGTGCAGGTAAATTTATTTTGTCTGACTATGATAACCAGTAGCCCCCGAGACTTAAAGGAGTTTGAAACAACTGATTTAAGGATCAATGTGTTACCAGGTGCTTACAGAGAAGAACACCTAGCTAGGTCAGGAGCTGGAAAAGTGTCAGCGCCGGCTGCTTGCTGCCAATGCCGAACTGGAGAAATACAAGGCATCTCCCGGTAATGTTTCCTTCTATCAAAAATTCAGGATGATGTGCCGACAGTGAGGATCCGGGTGTTAATCTTTTGTTCGGCTGTTAGACCAAGTACAAGAGCAGCTGGACGCCGCTCGAAGTGAAGAACGCGGAGCCAAAAGGCAACTAGCGGCGGGCGAGCGTGTATTGACAACCGTCGTCCAAGAGAAGAAGAAACTCCAGGACTTGAATGCCAAACTGGGCGAAGAACTAAAAGACGTGCGAGCTCAGGTAGTTGACTCCGTGAAGGAGAACAAGAAGCTATGAGGCGGCATATTCAGTATGTGTCCATCGTTGTTTTATAACAGCTTTGGAGGTAGCGGTAGCCGATATAGCTGTAATTGCAGGTGTTTTGACGAACCGCCCCGAAGAGGAGGTGTCCGGATCATCGAGTGATCTTCTGCAAGGGCTGTCGCAGTAGCACGAGCAAGCTCGGCAGGCGATGCGGAGTGTAGCCAAGGCTTTATGGCCATCCGACTCCCCTCCAGGAAGCATGGAGCACCTGGTAGAGCTATTCAAAGGAGCGCGGCAGCGTATCTGGCTGTGGAAGGTATCGGCATGCCGCGAGGGTGCGCCAGAGGCCTAGGCCATGGTGAAGACGCGATATACCAAACTGGATCCTAATCACCTGGCTAGGGTCGGACCAGTAGGGTCGAATGGGGAAGAAATTCCCATTAGTTAAGTATATCACCAGGTAGAGGTGGCCGCCAAATATTCCCAACATGATTGTAAGTAAGATTGCCTGTTGGAAGGTATAGAAGAGGAGGTGTTCGAGTCCAAGTGACTGTGTACTTTCCTCATCTAGCCGAATTATATATCATTTGTCATGCCAGACCTTTTCGCTTCAACCTCCGGTCCCGAAGGTGCGGAATGTTTCCGAATACCGTCGCAACCGAATAGGCCGGGGTATGCCTGGAAATCTAGGCATAGGGGTCATAGTTGCTTGAACAGACAAGTTGTATCCGACTAGATATGTTATATTCCATTGATATCGTAAGGAACATCTTCTAGAGAGAATAGTTTCGTTAAGGGTTCCTTTCCCTGGGTGTGCATGCGTTTAATGCGCATGTCCGAATTGTGGTGTGAGCACCACAGTTTGTATAACTTCTGGGGGTGCACAACAGAGTGATTATAAAAAACATCTTTAATTCACCGACCGAATATTCCCTTAAGAACGCTAGCTTTCGGCTTCACCCAGTCTGAGGTACATATCCGGATGACCCGGCGGTAACAATCGCTGAGGTGCTCCCTTTATGCCCTAGCCGAACTAACGGGAACATAGGGCATAAGCACAGGAGCTAGGCAACCCAGCTTGGCCAAAACTTAAGTCATATCGATGTATATAATGGAAAAGAAAAGGCACATATGGAAAAAAACTCATATGTGAGGAGCTTGATGCTCAAGTAATGACAAGAACTTCTGTCCGAGAAGCCCCCAGGTACAAGTGGCGTACATCTGGAAAGATGTATGTGCCAATGGTGTGCGGTCTAGCCGCATCAAAGCTTTAAAGCGAAAAAAGAAGAAAGTAATCGGAAAAGAGAGGAAAAATAATGGGAACTACAGGGGAGGAGGAGACGAATAGGGGGTGTAGCGCTAGGCGTAGAATCTCCGGAATCTGGCCGCGTTCCAGGGGTTCGGCTTGAGGCGATTGTCTAATGCATTGCGAAGACGGTACGCTCCTCCGATGAGGACTTCGTCAATTATGAAGGGACCCTCCCATTTGGGCTTGAGTTTGTCCTTTTTATTCTCCGGGAGCCATAGAACGAGTTTGCCAACGTTGTAAGTCTTGGCCTGTACTTCTCTGCTTTGATATGTTCGAGCCTGTTGTTGGTAAACTGCTGAACGGGCTTTTGCGACATCGCGTTCCTCCTCCAGGGCATCTAGGCTGTCCTGCCGATCGAGCTCGGCTTCTCTCTCTTCGTACATATGCACTCTAGGTGAGTCGTGAATAGTATCGCAGGGCAATACGGCCTCTGCACCATACACCATGAAGAAGGGCGTGTACCCGGTAGTACGATTGGGCGTGGTCCGCAGCCCCCAGAGTACAGAGTCGAGCTCCTCAACCCAGTGCTTGTATGATTCTTTTAAAGACCGCAATAGTATGGGCTTGATGCCGCTCATAATAAGACCGTTGGCGCGTTCGACTTGACCGTTCGTTTGTGGGTTGTAGACGGAGGCGTAATCTAGTTTAATACCCAGATTAGTACACCAGGCTTTTACCTTGTCGGCTGTGAAATTGGAGCCGTTGTCAGTGATGATGCTGTGTGGGACACCATAACGGTGCACAACATCGGATAAGAAGTCTATCACCGGGCCGGACTCAGCCGTTTTGACCGGTTTAGCCTCTATCCACTTAGTGAATTTGTCCACCATAACCAGCATATAATTTTTCTTATGGCTTCCCCCTTTAAGGGGTCCGACCATGTCGAGTCCCCAGACCGCGAAAGGCCAAGTGATGGGGATTGTTTGTAGGGCAGTGGGGGGCATATGGCTTTGATTGGCAAAGAGTTGGCATCCAACGCAATGTTGGACAAGGTCCTGTGCATCCGCTCGGGCCGTCGGCCAATAAAACCCTGTACGGAAAGCCTTTCTAACAAGGGCCCGAGCTTCGGCGTGGTGCTCGCCGAGTCCTGCATGAATTTCAGCCAAGAGCTGCCGCCCCTC
The DNA here is from genome assembly GCF_003073215.2 of Triticum urartu. NCBI lineage: Eukaryota > Viridiplantae > Streptophyta > Magnoliopsida > Poales > Poaceae > Triticum > Triticum urartu. Next base: position 356,913,245 of record NC_053026.1, read on the forward strand.
TTCCTCGAATATACATCGTTGAAGGACTCCGATGTCACTTTTCTTGTAGAGCTCTCCATCATGAACCTTGTAGGCCTTTGAGCGCCGGACAATGCGGCCGGCCTCATTACGGTCCTCAGGAAGCTCCTTCCTATTAAGGTAGGCCAGGAAGCGTTCGGTCCATGGGGTAATGACTGCCATGATGAGATGCGCCGATGGTGTTATGTCGATGTTTCTGGGATCTGGGGTTATGTTTTGGTCCGGACTAGCATTGTCGTTTTCCCCTGCCACACCACGGATGGCTTAAAGAGCCTTTCCAAGAAGATATTAGGTGGGAAGGGGTCACGCTTAGCGCCAATACGAGCGAGAACATCCGCCGCTTGATTACTTTCTCGAGCCACATGATGGAACTCGAGCCCCGCGAACCGGGACGACATTTTTATGATTGTGTTACGATACGCAGCCATCTTTGGATCTTTGGCATCAAAATCTCCATTTATTTGAGATATCGCGAGGTTCGAGTCCCCGCACACTTCTAGGCGTTGTATGCCCATGGAAACAGCCATTCGGAGACCATGCAATAAGGCCTCGTATTCGGCTGCGTTATTGGAGTCTGTGTATAGTATTTGGAGAACATACTGGACGATGTCTCCGGTAGAGGACGTTAAGACGACACCCGCTCCTAACCCTGCCAGCATTTTGGAGCCGTCGAAGTGCATGACCCAATTGGAGTATGTGCCGTACTCTTTAGGGAGTTCGGTCTCTGTCCACTCGTCGATGAAGTCAGCCAGTGATACATCTCCAACGTATCTATAATTTTTGATTGCTCCATGCTATATTATCTACTGTTTTGGACATTATTGGGCTTTATTATCCACTTTTATATTATTTTTGGGACTAACCTATTAACCAGAGGCCCAGCCCAGAATTGCTATTTTTTGCCTGTTTTAGGGTTTCGAAGAAAAGGAATATCAAACGGAGTCCAAACGGAATGAAACCTTCGGGAACGTGATTTCTCAATGAACAAGACCCAGGAGACTTGGACCCTACGTCAAGACACAAAAGAGGAGGCCACGAGGTAGGGGGGCGCGCCTACCCCCCCAGGCGTGCCCTCCACCCTCCTGGGCCCCCTGTTGCTCCACCGACGTACTCCTTCCTCCTATATATATACCTACGTACCCCCAAACGATCAGATACGGAGCCAAAATCCTAATTCCACCGCCGCAACTTTCTGTATCCACGAGATCCCATCTTGGGGCCTATTCCGGACCTCCGTCGGAGGGGGCATCGATCAGGGAGGGCTTCTACATCAACACCATAGCCCCTCCGATGAAGTGTGAGTAGTTCACCTCAGACCTACGGGTCCATAGTTAGTAGCTAGATGGCTTCTTCTCTCTTTTTGGATCTCAATACAATGTTCTCCCCCTCTCTTGTGGAGAACTATTCGATGTAATCTTCTTTTTGCGGTGTGTTTGTTGAGACCGATGAATTGTGGGTTTATGATCAAGTCTATCTATGAACAATATTTGAATCTTCTCTGAATTCTTTTATGTATGATTGGTTATCTTTGCAAGTCTCTTCGAATTATCAGTTTGTTTTGGGCTACTAGATTGATCTTTCTTGCAATGGGAGAAGTGCTTAGCTTTGGGTTCATTCTTGCAGTGTCCTTTCCTAGTGACAGTAGGGGCAGCAAGGCACGTATTGTATTGTTGCCATCGAGGATAACAATATGGGGTTTTCATCATATTGCATGAGTTTATCCCTCTACATCATGTCATCTTGCTTAAGGCGTTACTCTGTTTTCATTAACTTAATACTCTAGATGCATGCTGGATAGCGGTCGATGAGTGGAGTAATAGTTGTAGATGCAGGCAGGAGTCGGTCTACTTGTCTCGGACGTGATGCCTATATACATGATCATACCTAGATATTCTCATAACTATGCTCAATTCTGTCAATTGCTCAACAGTAATTTGTTCACCCATCATAGAATACTTATGCTCTTGAGAGAAGCCACTAGTGAAATCTATGGCCCCCGGGTCTATCTTCATCATATTAATCTCCCAATACTTAGTTATTTCCTTTGCTTTTTTACTTTGCTTTTATTTTACTTTGCATCTTTATCATAAAAATACCAAAAATATTATCTTATCATATCTATCAGATCTCACTCTCGTAAGTGGCCGTGTAGGGATTGACAACCCCTTATCGCGTTGGTTGCGAGGATTTATTTGTTTTGTGCAGGTACGAGGGACTCACACGTAGCCTCCTACTGGATTGATACCTTGGTTCTCAAAACTGAGGGAAATACTTACGCTACTTTGCTGCATCATCCCTTCCTCTTCGGGGAAAACCAACGCAGTGCTCAAGAGGTAGCAAGAAGGATTTCTGGCGCCGTTGCCGGGGAGGTCTATGCAAAAGTCAATATACCAAGTACCCATCACATACCCTTATCTCCCGCATTACATTATTTTCCATTTGCCTCTCCCCCACTTCACCCTTGCCGTTTTATTCGCCCTCTCTCTATCCTCCTTCTCTTTCCCGTTTGCCTCTTTTTGCCCGCTTGCTTTTTGTTTGCTTGTGCATTAGTTCGTTTGCTTGTCGTTATGGCTAGTCCCTTACCTTCTGCCTCTATGTCTGAAATTGGGGAAATTATTGTCGAATTGGACAATAATAATATTATGAAAAATTCTGATGCTCCTGCTAAAGAACCACCCATCTTACATACAAAAAAAATTCCGTGTTGGTAGTGGTAATATTATTGGAAAAGGAGTTATTCAAGATTTCTTTACTTGTGCCGGTGCTTTACCTTCTATGGGTAGTTCCATCCTTCATAGAACTAGTAGTCTTGCATACAAAGGATTTTCCTAGAATTTTCTAATATTGAACATTCTTCTGTTAAGCATGCCACTACTATCTTTTTGGCTCATGAGTTTAGATTCATAATAAAAGAGGCCAAAGAAATCTTTGCGCATTATAGGGTGGACGCTTGTCGTCCTCTTTGATCAAGAAGAAATAATGCGTTTTCAATCTCTAGACTATGTTGCTTTGAATGAAAATCTTAGAAAAAGGGTTCCTACCAATGTTTTAGTTGATAGAATTTCTGAACTTAATGATGATTTGACTATTAGAAATAATGAACTAGGATATTCTCTTGAATATAGGCTCACAAAGTTCTATCAAAAGAATGCTTACAATGATGAATTTGTTGTGCAATACGAAGGACCAAAGGAGGAACCTATACCTCCTAAGGTTGATCTTGGGGACTTTTGCCCCATTAAATTTAGCCCTTTTGATTACTTTTTCTTGCCTCAAAGAAAACTTGCCGCCGAACGTAGAGAATATGAAATGAGTTTTAATGATCTATCTTATTATTATGGCAATACCTATATCTATCATTGCTTGTTATGCCTAGCTAGGGGCGTTAAACGACAGCGCTTGTTGGGAGGCAACCCAATTTTATTTTTATTCCTTGCTTTTTGATCCTGTTTAGTAATAAATAATTTATCTAGCCTCTGTTTTGGTTGTGTTTTTTGTGTTTAATTAATGTTTGTGCCAAGTAGAACCGTTGGGAAAACTTGGGGAATGTCTTTTTAATCTTGCTGTAAAAAAACAGAAACTTTAGCGCTCATGAGAATTGCTGCCATTTTTATTTGGAAAGTGCTATTTAGTTAATTCTTTTTTCAGATGCTTAATATATAAATTCCTCACGTCCAGCAATTTATTTTAGAATTTTTGGGGTTCCAGATCTTGCGCTAGCTACAGATTACTACAGACTGTTCTGTTTTTGACAGATTCTGTTTTTCGTGTGTTGTTTGCTTATTTTGATGAATCTATGGCTAGTAAAATAGTTTATAAACCATAGAGAAGTTGGAATACAGTAGGTTTAACAGCAATATAAATAAATAATGAGTTCATTACAGTACCTTGAAGTGGTCTTTTGTTTTCTTTCGCTAACGGAGCTCACGAGATTTTCTACTTTGAGTTTTGTGTTGCGAAGTTTTCAAGTTTTCGGTAAAGATTTGATGGATTATGGAACAAGAGTGGCAAGAGCCTAGCTTGGGGATGCCCATGGAACCCCCAATATAATCTAAGGACACCTAAAATCCAAAGCTTGGGGATGCCCCAGAAGGCATCCCCTCTTTCGTCTACTTCTATCGGTAACTTTACTGGGAGCTATATTTTTATTCACCACATGATATGTGTTTTGCTTGGAGCGTCTTGTATGATTTGAGTCTTTACTTTTTAGTTTACCACAATCATCCTTGCTGTACACACCTTTTGAAAGAGCTATACATGATTTGGACTTTGTTAGAATACTCTATGTGCTTCGCTTATATCTTTTGAGTTATATAGTTTTGCTCTAGTACTTCACTTATATCTTTTAGAGCACGGTGGTGGATTTGTTTTATAGAAACTATTGATCTATCATGCTTCACTTAGATTATTTTGAGAGTCTTAAATATCATGGTAATTTGCTTAAAATCCTAATATGCTGGGTATTCAAGATTAGTAAAATTTTCTTATGAGTGTTTTGAATACTAAGAGAAGTCTAATGCTTTATGATTGTTTTGAGATATGGAGGTAATAATATCAAAGTCATGATAGTTGAGTAGTTGTGAAATTGAGAAATGCTTGTGTTGAAGTTTTCAAGTCCAGTAGCATGCACGTATGCTAAACGTTATGTAACAAATTTGAAACATGAGGTGTTATTTGATTGTCCTCCTTATGAGTGGCGGTCGGGGATGAGCGATGGTCTTTTCCTACCAATCTATCCCCCTAGGAGCATGCACGTAGTGCCGAGGTTTTTGATGACTTGTAGATTTTTGCAATAAGTATGTGAGTTCTTTATGACTAATGTTGAGTCCATGGATTATACGCACTCTCACCCTTCCATCCTTGCTAGCCTCTTCGGTACCGTGCATTGCCCTTTCTCACATTGAGAGTTGGCGCAAACTTCGCCGGTGCATCCAAACCCCATGATATGATACGCTCTTTCACACATAAACCTCCTTATATCTTCCTCAAAACAGCCAACATACCTACCTATTATGGCATTTCCATAGCCATTCCGAGATATATTGCCATGCAACTTTCCACCATTCCGTTTATCATGACACGTTCATCATTGTCATATTGCTTAGCATGATCATGTAGTTGGCATAGTATTTGTGGCAAAGCCACCATTCATAATTATTTCATACATGTCACTCTTGGTTCATTGCATATCCTGGTACACTGCTGGAGGCATTCATATAGAGTCATCTTTTGTTCTAGTATCGAGTTGTAATAATTGAGTTGTAAATAAATAGAAGTGTGATGATCATCATTTTCTAGAGCATTGTCCCAAGTGAGGAATTAAAAAAAAGAAGAAGAGAAAGGCCAAAAAAAGAGAAAGGCCAAATAAAAAAATGAGAGAAAAAGAGAGAAGGGACAATGTTACTATCCTTTGCCACACTTGTGCTTCAAAGTAGCACCATAATCTTCATGATAGAGAGTCTCTTGTTTTGTCACTTTCATATACTAGTGGGAATTTTCATTATAGAACTTGGCTTGTATATTCCAACAATGGGCCTCCTCAAGTGCCCTAGGTCTTCGCAAGCAAGCAAGTTGGATGCACACCCACTTAGTTTCTTTTGTTGAGCTTTCATACATTTATAGCTCTAGTGCATCCGTTGCATGGCAATCCCTACTGCTTGCATTAACATCAATCGGTGGGCATCTCCATGGCCCATTGATTAGCCTCGTTGATGTGAGACTTTCTCCTTTTTGTCTTCTCCACATAACCCCCCTCATTATATTTTATTCCACCCATAGTGCTATGTCCATGGTTCGTGCTCATATATTGCGTGAAAGTTTATAGGTTTGAGATTACTAAAGTATGAAACAATTGCTTGGCTTGTCATCAGGGTTGTGCATGATGAGAGCATTCTGGTGTGACGAAAATGGAGCATGACTAAACTATATGATTTTGTAGGGATGAACTTTCGTTGGCCATGTTATTTTGAGCAGACATAATTGCTTTGTTAGTATGCTTGAAGTATTATTATTTTTATGTCAATATGAACTTTTGTCTTGAATCTTTCGGATCCGAATATTCATACCACAATTAAGAAGAATTACATTAAAATTATGCCAAGTAGCACTCCGCATCAAAAAATTCTATTTTTATCATTTACCTACTCGAGGACGAGCAGGAATTAAGCTTGGGGATGCTTGATACGTCTCCAACGTATCTATAATTTTTGATTGCTCCATGCTATATTACCTACTGTTTTGGACATTATTGGGCTTTATTATCCACTTTTATATTATTTTTGGGACTAACCTATTAACCGGAGGCCCAACCCAGAATTGCTGTTTTTTGCCTGTTTTAGGGTTTCGAAGAAAAGGAATATCAAACGGAGTCCAAATGGAATGAAACCTTCGGGAACGTGATTTTCTCAACGAACAAGACCCAGGAGACTTGGACCCTACGTCAAGACACAAAAGAGGAGGCCACGAGGTAGGGGGGCGCGCCCTCCACCCTCGTGGGCCCCCTGTTGCTCCACCGATGTACTCCTTCCTCCTATATGTACCTACGTATCCCAAACGATCAGATACGGAGCCAAAACCCTAATTCCACCGCCGCAACTTTCTACATCCACGAGATCCCATCTTGGGGCCTGTTCCGGAGCTCCGCCGGAGGGGGCATCGATCACAAAGGGCTTCTACATCAACACCATAGCCCCTCTGATGAAGTGTGAGTAGTTCACCTCAGACCTAAGTGTCCATAGTTAGTAGCTAGATGGCTTCTTCTCTCTTTTTGGATCTCAATAAAATGTTCTCCCCCTCTCTTGTGGAGAACTATTCGATGTAATCTTCTTTTTGCGGTGTGTTTGTTGAGACCGATAAATTGTGGGTTTATGATCAAGTCTATCTATGAACAATTTTTGAATCTTTTCTGAATTCTTTTATGTATGATTGGTTATCTTTGCAAGTATCTTCGAATTATCAGTTTGGTTTGGCCTACTAGATTGATCTTTCTTGCAATGGGAGAAGTGCTTAGCTTTGGGTTCAATCTTGCGGTGTCCTTTCCCAGTGACAGTAGGGGCAGCAAGGCACGTATTGTATTGTTGCCATCGAGGATAACAAGATGGGGTTTTCATCATATTGCATGAGTTTATCCCTCTACATCATGTCATCTTGCTTAAGGCGTTACTCTGTTTTCATTAACTTAATACTCTAGATGCATGCTGGTTAGAGGTTGATGAGTGGAGTAATAGTAGTAGATGCAGGCAGGAGTCAGTCTACTTGTCTCAGACGTGATGCCTATATACATGATGATACCTAGATATTCTCATAACTATGCTCAATTCTGTCAATTGCTCAACAGTAATTTGTTCACCCACCGTAGAATACTTATGCTCTCGAGAGAAGCCACTAGTGAAATCTATGGCCCCCGGGTCTATCTTCATCATATTAATTTCCCAATTCTTAGTTATTTCCTTTTCCTTTTACTTTGCTTTTATTTTACTTTGCATCTTTATCATAAAAATACCAAAAATATTATCTTATCATATCTATCAGATCTCACTCTCGTAAGTGGCCGTGTAGGGATTGACAACCCCTTATCGCGTTGGTTGCGAGGATTTATTTGTTTTGTGCAGGTACGAGGGACTCGCGCGTAGCCTCCTACTGGATTGATACCTTGGTTCTCAAAAACCGAGGGAAATACTTACACTACTTTTCTGCATGATCCCTTCCTCTTCGGGGAAAACCAACGTAGTGCTCAAGAGGTAGCAGCCAGTACTTGGGATTTGATAGCTCAGTGTGGTTTGTATGTAATGTCAAATGGCAGGAGCTCAATGGCCCATTTGGCAATCCGGCCCGTAGCATCGCGGTTATTTATGATGTCGTTGAGTGGCACTTCGGAGGCCACTGTGATTGAACACTCCTGGAAGTAGTGACGGAGCTTCCAGGATGCCATGAAGACCGCGTATGCTATTTTTTGATAATGAGGGTACCGGGATTTGCATGGTGTAAGGACTGCAGAGACGTAGTAAACTGGCTTCTGAAGCGGGAATTTATGTCCGTCCCGCTCTCGTTCAACGACGAGTACGGCGCTCACCACCTGATGTGTTGCCGATATGCATAATAACATCGGTTCGCAGCGTTTGGTGCGGCCAGGATTGGGTTACCTGCAAGAAGGGTTTTTATTTCTTCCAGTCCGGCTGTTGCCGCGTCCGTCCACTCGAAGTGGTCGGTTTGCTGTAGAAGGCTATAGAGTGGCAGTGCCTTTTCTCCTAATCTGGAGATAAAGCGGCTTAGAGCTGCCACACAACCTGCAAGTTTTTGGTCTTGTTTAAGGTCTGTTGGCTTAGCCAATTATGACAAAGCTCAGATTTTGGCTGGTTTTGCTTCAATTCCTCTATTGGAAATGATGAAGCCCAACAGTTTTCCGGCGGGGACGTTGAAGACACGCTTTTTCGGGTTGAGCTTGATGTCATACGCCCTGAGGTTGTCGAATGTAAGACGTAAGTCATCTATTAGTGTTTCCACGTGCCTGGTTTTGATGACGATGTCATCAATGTAAGCTTCTACTATTTTGCCGATCTGTTTCTCCAGGCATGTTTGAATCATGCGTTGATATGTGGCTCCGGCGTTCTTGAGCCCGAAGGGCATGGTATTGAAGCTGAATGGCCAAAATGGGGTGATAAATGCTGTTGCAGCTTGATCGGATTCCTTCATTTCGATTTGATGGTATCCGGAGTATGCATCGAGGAAACACAGTGAGTCGTGTCCTGCGGTGGCGTCAATGATTTGATCAATGCGAGGGAGGGGGAAGGGATCCTTAGGGTAGGCTTTGTTGAGGTCTTTGAAATCGACGCATAGGCGCCAGGATTTGTCCTTCTTTGGTACCATCACCAGGTTTGCCAGCCAGTCCAGATGTTTGATTTCTCTAATGAATCCAGCCTCGATGAGTTTGGCCAGCTCCTCCCCCATGGCTTGTTGCTTTGGTTCAGAAAAGCGCCGCAGTGCTTGCTTAACTGGTTTAAACCCCTTTAATATATTGAGGCTATGTTCGGCCAGCTTGCGTGGGATCCTTGGCATATCCAAAGGGTGCCAGGCAAATATGTCCCAGTTTTCGCGCAGGAATTCTCGTAGTGCGGCGTCAACTGCTGGGTTTGGTTGAGCTCCGATGGATGCCGTCTTCTTGGGGTCCGTTGGGTGGACCTGGAATTTGATTATTTCTTCTGCCGGTTTAAACGAGGTGGATTTGGAGCGTTTGTCGAGGATCACATCGTCCCTGTCCACTGTGGAGCATAGCACGGTTAATTCCTCGGCCGCGAGGGCTTCGGATAGCGCCTCCAAGGCCAGGGTTGCAGTTTTATTTTCAGCGCGGAGTGCTATGTCCGGGTCACTGGCGAGAGTGATTATACCATTTGGTCCAGGCATTTTGAGCTTCATATATCCATAGTGAGGTATAGCTTGGAAGCATGTAAAAGCATCCCGCCCCAACAAGGCGTGATATCCGTTGGTGAAAGGGGCCACTTGGAAGGTTATTTCTTCGGACCGATAGTTCTTCGGCGATCCGAATACCACATCAAGTGTGATTTTGCCCGCACATCGCGCCTCCCGACTAGGAATAATTCCCCGGAAGGTTGTGTTACTTTGTTTGATGCGGTTCCTGTCTACTCCCATTTTATGGAGTGTGTCCTCATAAATGAGGTTTAGTCCGCTACCGCCGTCCATGAGGACCTTGGTAAGTCGAAACCCGTCCACTATGGGACTGAGTACTAATGCGGCAGGCGCTCGTACTGTTCTGTACTTTGGTTCATCACCGGCGTTGAATGTTATAGCCGTGTCTTTCCATGGATTTATTACAACTATTTGGCAGACTTCGTTGAGCTCGTGAAGTGCCCTTTTGCGCTTGCTGTTTGAAGCGAATGTCTCGAAGACTGTCAATACTCTTGGGTGGTCGTCTTCTGGGGGCGTTGTTCCGGGGTATCCTTAATAAGGATGTCCTCGCCGCCCTTGGCTACCGGTCACAATATCCAACATGCTCTAAGGCTGTGGGTTGCCACGGTGTTTGTTGTAGTATGTATTTTGCATGGGCCATCGAGCTACCCCTCCAGAATGGTGCCATGCCGCGTAGCGGTTTTGTGTTTCTTGACTGTCGGGTTGGGCGTGCCACGAGGGTGCGCCCTTTTCGCCTGTAGGGGGAGTTGAGCTGGGACCTATGGTTCCCAGTGAGCTGCTTGAGTTTCCCAGACGCTCTCCATCGCGCTGTATTTTTGTACAATGGTTGCTAAGTCAGCGAATTTGAGTATGTGGCATTGATTGATGGCATTGAGTATTCCTTCGTCCGCACAGTTTTTGCAGAACGCTGATATCGCGTCCTCGTCACGACAATCTTTTACCTTGTTCTTGACAAGGAGGAATCTGGCCCAAAAGTGGTGGACCTTCTCCTGAGATTGCTGCTTTATGCTCATGAGAGCCTCTATGTCCGGGTGGGTGGGATTAAATCCGAACCCCGACCTAACCGGTTGTCCAGGGTTCGGCGACCTTCCGGACTGGACAGCCCGGGTTTCGGAACATCTTCTGATTGTTTGGAGCCGCCGTCCGAGGCTATGTTCGGAAGGCTGGTTGCGTCTTTTCGCGGGTGAGTATCCGACTCTTTATGAACGGCGACCCGAACATAGTCCGTCTTCGATATAGAAGAAGACTCGCCATCCTGCTCCAGGACTGCCACGATCTGGTGGGTGCCAAGTGGAGCTTCGGTTTCTCCCTGATCGGTTTTAGGCCCAATTTGATCGTAATCTGTGACGATTCCCAAAGCGGCGATGCGATCTAGGAGATCGTTTAAGGACGAAAGCTCGACCGGATCCATCTGCTTGGAGTGCTCGAAGTTTATGCGAAGGGGATTTTCGATGGCCCGAGAGGTCATCGTCGGCTCTGCGGCCGAACGGGCGGTCATAGTAAAGTTTCCCAGCCAAAGGGTTTGGCCCGGAGCCAGAACTACCCCTGCGGTGATGTTGCCTCTAACGACAAGGCGAGCCATCGAGCCTTTCATCGACGACACAGTGGAACTCTCAATGAAAGCACCAATGTCAGTGTCAAAACCGGTGGATCTCGGGTAGGGGGTTCCGAACTATGCATCTAGGATCGATGGTAACAGGAGACAGGGGACACAATGTTTACCCAGGTTCGGGCCCTCTCTATGGAGGTAATACCCTACTTCCTACTTGATTGATCTTGATGAATATGAGTGTTACAAGAGTTGATCTACCACGAGATTGTAATGGCTAAACCCTAGAAGTCTAGCCTATGAATATGGTAATGAGTATATGTGTTGTTCCTTCCGGACTATCCCCTACGGTTTATATAGACACCGAGGGGATCTAGGGTTTACATGGAGTTGGTTACATAAGAAGGAATCTTCGATCGCCAAGCTTGCCTTCCACGCCAAGTAGAGTCCAATCCGAACACAGTGCAGTCTTCGGTCTTCATGTCTTTACAGCCCATCAGTCCGGCCCATAGATAACAGGCCGGACGCCCGAGGACCCCTTAGTCCAGGACTCCCTCAGTGGCTGACGACCAACCTTCCTCCCCTATAGCCCCTGTCCCGGGCAAGTACTTGAAGGTGGGCAACGACCTGTTCGTCCACCTCCCAGGGACGGTGGGCACCAGGGCGCCAGCCGAGGGGGAGGTGTTTGACAACGAGGCACTCGCCACTGCCGGGCTCTAGGTTGTTGATGAACCGAGCACTGGCGGTGGCGGTTCTCAAGAGGAGTTGCTTCTCCGAGCCATGAGCGTCAACTTTCAGAAGCTCCAGGTGCTCCATCGTGCTCGGCTAGACAAGGCGAAATCCAGGATGGCGGCAGTGGACAAGGCAGAGGCGGATCTTGAGGAGCGTGTTGCTTAGACGCATGCCTGGTTCCGCGAGGCTCAGGAAGAACTGAAGGCTGCCCAGGGCGAGCTGGCCGAGCACAAACGGGAGCTCATCCTGAAGCAGGCTAACATTGAGAAGACCCAGGAGGTGGTGAAAGATCAGGCCGCCAAGGACGAGGCCGCTCGGCAACAACACCAGGCTCTGCTGAACTCCCAGGAGGAGGACCTTGCCGCCCGTGAGGAGGCGCTCGCTGCCACACTCCGCGGCAAGGATGAGGAGGTCGAGAAGCTCGTCATGTAGCGGACCCAGGAGCTGGAGCAGAGGCACAAGGACACGCTAGATGCTCGGACTCGGGTTCACGCCGGTGTAGTGGAGAAGCTGGAGCTAGAGCGAGATGGGCTGAGGAAAGTGGTCTTGGAGCTGACGGAGGAGAGGGACACGGCCAAACGCGCCTTGGCGGATGCCGAGGCCGTAGTCTCTGACAAGGCCAAGCTGCTCTCCGAGGCCAACGACTCCATCAATGACCTTAAGCTGAAACTGGATAGCTTGGAGGGGAAGCTTTCGGAGGCCGGAGCTCACGAGGATACCCTGAACAAGGCCCTAGAGGACGAGAAGCGGCCGCGGAACAATGACGCCGCCGAACACAAGGATTACGCGAAGAGCGTAAACCTCTGGATCACCCGCCTTGCCGATGTCGCGGAGAGGCTCACCATGCAGCTGGCCACCATGGGCAAGCCGAACTTCAAGTACTCCCCGGAGGTGAACGTGAGCCCCAATGCCAGGCTGACCTTATTCTTCGAGGGCGTCCTTGTAGCCCTAGAGCAGCTTCATTCCAACCGAGCGACCTCTCTGGCCAATGAGGCTCGAAAGCTCTGCCGGGGTGCCCTGACCAAGGTCCTCACCAAGCTGGCATACTGGAACCCCAACATCGACTTTGCCGACGCGTTGGAGAGCTTGCCGGAGGATGTGGACCTCGCGGCGCTCGAAGAGCGTATCGAGCCCATCATCAGCCGCGTCGACGGAGTCAGGAGGGTGGAGGGCCAACACCGAGACTAGGCACCCCGTTTCTCATTGCCGCTGCGAGTTCATGACCAAGATGATTTTATCTTAATTTAGAACTGCAGCAACAATTGATGTAATATAACTCTATAGTACTTTAAGATAAAACATGCTATCTTCCTGTGTCGATCTTTCTTTGTACGTATACACCCTACGCCCAGTAGGATAGGTTTGCCGACGCGTAAACCCATGCTATGGCGCTTTCAGGACAGATCCTTAGCAGCCTGCTACTGATGACCCACAAGTGTAGGGGATCTATCGTAGACTTTTCGATAAGTAAGAGTGTCGAACCCAACGAGGAGCAGAAGGAAATGATAAGCAGTTTTCAGTAAGGTATTCTCTGCAAGCACTGAAATTATCGGTAATAGATAGTTTTGTAATAAGGTAATTTGTAACGAGTAGCAAGCAATAAAAGTAAATAAGGTGCATCAAGATGGCCTAATCCTTTTTATAGAAAAGGACAAGCCTAGACAAACTCTTATATGAAGGAAAGCGCTCCCGAGGACACATGGGAATTATCGTCAAGATAGTTTTCATCACGTTCATATGATTCACGTTCGGTACTTTGATAATTTGACATGTGGGTGGACCAGTGCTTGGGTACTGTCCTTACTTGGACAACCATCCCACTTATGATTAACCCCCATTGCAAGCATCCGCAACTACAATAGAAGTATTAGGGTAAAGCTAACCATAGCATGAAACATATGGATACAAATCAGCCCCTTACGAAGCAACGCATAAACTAGGGTTTAAGCTTCTGTCACTCTAGCAACCCATCATCTACTTATTACTTCCCAATGCCTCCCTCTAGGCCCAAACAATGGTGAAGTGTCATGTAGTCGATGTTCACATGACACCACTAGAGGGATGACAACATACATCTCATCAAAATATCGAACGAATACCAAATTCACATGACTATTTATAGCAAGACTTCTCCCATGTCCTCAGGAACAAACGTAAATACTCACAAAGCATATTCATGTTCATAATCAAAGGGGTATTAATATGCATAATGGATCTGAACATATGATCTTCCACCAAGTAAACTAACTAGCATCAACTACAAGGAGTAATCAACACTACTAGCAGATGTCCTAGTGAAAGGACTTAGTCGTGGAGCCATCACAACTAGGAAGCTTAAAGGGGTTAATCGGGACAAAGGACACGAGAGGTTTATACTAGTTCGGCCCCTTGCGGTGAAGGCAAAGCCTAGTCCAGTTGATGTGGTATTGCTAGGTTTCGATGACCAAGGAGCGAATACGCTAGCTTGGCTCTCGATCTATTGTTTCTTGCCCTAAGTCGTCGTCGGGTCATCCCCTTATATACATGGGTTGACGCCCTGCGGCCTACAGAGTCCCGACCAGCTCATACAACGTGTCCGGCTCAGTGACATCTCTACATGCCTTACTTTACAAGTTTTATTCATACATGGCGGTTTATACTTACAGGCCTTAAGCCACCTCTGGGCTTGGGCCTACTATAAGCCTTATCGTAAATCGTCACCTTGTATACTCTTTGGGCCTCATTTAAGTAACCCTCCATTGTGGTTGACCCGGCCCCTCCTGGGTGGGTCATATCTGGTAGTCATATCCCCAACATTAGGCCCTGGATTGATTTGAACTTTGTTCATGTCAATCTTCAATTCTTAGAAGAAATCCATCTTCCACTGCTTGTAAAATCCTTATAACCCGCCATGACGTCATCTTCAGAAAATTTGAAAACCCACCATGCCGTCATCTTAACGGATCCTTATCTTAAATGCCTTCCGAAAATTGAGGCGTCTAATTAGCTGGATAATCATCATTTTGGCCTTCCTCGTTTTTCGCGCCTGCATGTTCACCTATCTCCTTATAAATAGGCACGACTTGTCTTCCTCATTATTCTTCTTCCTTCTCTCGCAACCCCTCTGTCGTTCGAACTCCGTCGCTGCTGTAGTGCTCACCGTCGTCCTCAACCTTGGCCGCTACATCAACCTGAGCTTGTCCCGAGAACGGCGGTGACCCTCCGTAGTAGAACTGCGTCCATATGTTTTTGCTTTTCCGCGCCTTAGATCCGCATTAGGGTTTGCAAGTTCTTCTGTGTTCTTCACTGTTCATCACAGATCCTTCGTAGTTTCTCCACCGCATCCTATTTTGATCTAAAAGAAGTATGGATCTCATGTGGTAGCTGTTTCGCATCCATTTTAGATGCTAGTAGATCCCCTTTTCTTGTACAAAGGCCTCCTTAGAACTGATGAACTCCTCTGTACTGGTTTTTTTAGGTCTATATTTATTTTCCTTTTTGGAACAATCTTGATCCAAAATAATAGCAACAGCCCGTGAAACTTGTTTATCTCAGTACTTAGCCAATTTTTGTCGTTGGCAACTTTTGAATACCTTTAGTCATGGCGGCTTATCGTGCCGGCTCACTTTTCCTTCATATATCATTAGCCCTTACTTAAACCGCCATTACTCATCTGTATTACAATCATTAACCTGTGATTCCACCAATTAACTTGACCCGGAAAATTACTTTCTTTTTAGCTTGTCCTTTTTCATCATGCCACCAAAGACGACAACAGTCTGCAACTGGGTCCCTTCCACAGTCACTGACGCCACTCTGAAGGATTTTGTTATCACTGTGTTTTTACCGGAGAAGAGCATTATGTCTTACCGCACCCCTGACCTGGCCGAAGAAAAACCTCAGCCCAAGGATGGTGAAGTCATCGTCTTTACTGATCATATGAACCGGGGTTTTTCACCACCCGGCTCAAAATTCTTCACAGATGTTCTGCATTTTTTCAAGCTTCATCCACAAGATGTTGGACCCAACTCCATATAAAACATCTGCAATTTTCAAGTTCTCTGCGAGGTTTATCTTCAAGAAGAACCTACTGTTGAACTCTTCAGAGAGTATTTCTATTTGAACCGCCAGAATGAATACACCAACGGCCCTAGCTTGGAACTTGGTGGAATTTCGATTCAGCGCAGACGGGATGCTGTCTTTCCCTTAGTAGTCTTGCCAAGCCATCCCAAGGATTGGAACCAAACTTGGTTTTATTGCAAAGACACGTCGCCAGCTAATGAAAAACCAATGCTGGGTTATCGCGCGGAGCGTCTTGACTCTAAGTTTTTACTCCCTGACAAGCTTACTGCCGCTGAATGTAAGAAGCTCATCCCAACCATCAAAAGGGTTCAAGCCTTGTTGGGAAAAGACTTAACTGGAGTTGACTTGATCCGCTGTTGGATCGCATGGCGGGTCATCCCTCTGAGCTGCCGCTCTAACTTGATGTATAACTATGCCGGAGGACCAGATGACCCTCTACATCATAGTTCTCTACAACTGACTGAAGAGGCCATTATTGAAATGTCCACCACCCTTGTAAACAGTAAATACGAGGACTGCAGTAAAGTTGGACTGAATCCTTTCTGCAAAACTTAACCTGACTCCAGAGGTAAATCCCCTCGACTCCCTTTTTCCTTCAGTAGTCAAGTACCTACATGACTTTTAACCTGTTATTTGCCTACAGGACAAATTTGAAATTTGGAAGGCCAAATATGATCATGAAGCCACCAAGAAGGCTAGAGCCGCCGCCATAGCCGCCAAGAAGACAACCCGAAAATCTAAGAAGAAACAAACTGCTTCTAATATGTTCAAGCTGGAGATGTTTCTGAGTCGGAGGTAGCCATTGACTCTCTTGGCCTGCTTTTTAACAACCTTATTGACACTGATCATTGCCAGGATGACACGGGGGCCAGCCAAGCAGTAGAAGAAGAGGTAACTATTTCCTCCGACTCAGAACCTTTGCCAAGACAGAAACCTCGACTGGTAACCCAGAAAGTAAGGTTTTCACACCCTTTGGCTTATTTGGATCCTCATTTTGTTTTGAAAAAACAGCAACATGAGAGCCGCCGTCAGACCCAGACCAGTGATGACAATGAACTGCCCTCCGGCTTACCGAAAACTCCTCGGAAACGCCAGAATGAGGTTTCTTTCACCTTTGACTTTTCCTTTTATTAATGAATCTACTTCCTTGCTCTTTTAAATTGAGATTTTACTTTTGCAGGAGGTCTCTCGTTCTTCTGGTGATTCCTCACAAACTCAACTTCTAGCTTTCAAGGCTGCCCCTGGGTAAAGATAATTATCCTTCTTCTGCATCTTTATGTCCGTATCATTATACTGACTCATCAAATTCCTCTTAGTGGTCAAGCAAAACCCAAGAAGGCCAGGGTGGTTAAGCCGACTGAAAACCCGGACGCCGCTGAACCAGCACTGCCAACTCCTGCCTTGAGACAACCTGAAGCACCAGAAGACCCTGCTGTGAATGTTCAAATAGATCCTCCTGAAACGTCTGTTGACAAAACTGTTCTCAACCCATCTACTGTTGAACCGTCAAGCTCAGCTAACCCGCCGGCGACTTACGACAGTGACGTTTTAATCACTGGTAGTAGATTTGTTGAACCGGGCAATCCAACTGTGCTAGCCAGACACTCCGCCAAGCAAGAGGCTTTGGAAAAGCAAAAAGTGCGGTTTGACATATCTCACTATGCTCACCTGAGTATTAGTGATGTGCTATCTGGCTACCTTAGTCATGTGCATTCCAACCGTGACTCTGAAATTGAGATGGTCAAACAGCTGCAATTGAAATATGAGGTATGTTCTCTAGCTTTCATTAGTTTATCTGCTCTCCTAGCCCCCCAAGTCTCCTGATTATGATAAACTTGAATGATCTGTAGACTTGTGATATAGGTTGATGAGTATAATATCACCTGTAGTCCCCAAGGGCCGGCTTAATTCATCATGAATGAGCCGGTACTTAACTTCATTATTTGCTTGACCCCGTCCAAACTAATATTGTTATCCGGCTTAAGAGGAAAAAACCTTCTGAATATCATGCATTAGCCCCTAAGTGCCAAGCGTTGTTACCGGTAGAACACTTGGGACTTTTTAGAAGAGTCTTTTCTGCATTTAAAAAATTGCTTTGGCAGACATTAGCCCCCAAGTGCTGAGTGGTGTTGCTTTGCAAAGTACTTGGGACTTTAATCATTATGACCTCTATTGGAATAAACTTTGACACACCTGTGCATGTCTGGAGACCACCATAACTGACTTAGATTCTCAACTAGCCGATGCGAAAACCCGGTTGGCGGCTCAAGAGACTGAAATAAAGAATACCGAATCCAAACTCCAGTTGAGCCTATTGGAAGCAGAGAAACTGAAGACCATTTTTGATGTAGAGAAAAAAAAATCTTGGGCCGATGAAAAAACCTTGCTGATACAACGTGCTGAAACGGCCGAGGCGGCTCTCAAAGAGGTTACTTCTGAACTCACCGGTTTAAAAATCTGTGTGTCTCAGATGGTCTCTCCAATCTTTGGTGAGTTCTTATATTATTTACTTAAACTCTATTTTTCCATCATAATGTAAGCCGCCTACTTAACCTTTTGGAATACCTCGTAGGTCCACGGAGCAGCAATCTGAGCCAAAACAGTCTAATAAAGCTCAAGGCGGTTTACACCCTGGTAGAGCAACGGTATACTAGAGCTCAACGGGCTCTTGCTATTATCTCCCCAGCCAACCAAGGACCAAACCTTTTGAGTGATGTCTTATAGAAGTTATCTATCTTACCCGCCAGATTCCAAGAAGTCAAACGGTCCTATGCAAGAGCCGGAGCCCTAACCGCTCTAAGCCGCTCCAAAGCCTAGGTGCGGAGCTAGACCCGGCGGATGTAGCCAAGGGGTATCCCAACTTTAAGGAAGACAGGACTCCGTTTGATCAAGAAGATTTTGCTACTTGTGTGAAGGGAATTCGACCTCATGCTACCATCCTTGGCGATGAGACCAATGTTGATAAGTATCAGTCAGGTTTTGATGCTGATAATAAAAAGATGGCGACTCCTTCGTATAAAGTGACAGATCTAATCCCACCGGTTCGCCAACATACCTTTGCCCCAGAAATTGACCCGTCTGGTCTAATTGATGATGAAGCTGAGTTCGTTGCTCTTCATGGCTTTGATTGGTCTAAGCCCAGTTTCCAAACAGTGGAGGAAGATGAACCGGCGAGGGAGGAGTCGTAACCACCCAAATAATCCAGCCAAGATTTAATGAACCAGCTTTAGCTTAACATGTGCTTAGTTGAAAAACAGTATTAACCTTTTGGGCTCCAAACGCCTTGTAATAGGCTAGCTCAAAACTTCATGTTCTACCTATGCCATCATGCATATCATACTGTGTACGACACTTTTATCCGTCATGTCAATATATGCTTTACATCCTTTATCATATCTGTAGCGTTTGAATCTGTTCCTATATGTAAAAGATGAAAAACTGTCCTGGCGGTTTGTCGCCGGACGGGTCAAAACACCCAATACATAACTATGAAATTAACATATCGGTATAATCAAGGCTAGATGTAAAGATAAATAAATCTGGAAAGCCTTTTAAAGAAAAACACAGATAAGTCTGTTTATGAATTTTAAACGACAATATCATACCTGTGTTCTTGAATCTGGACTGCCGGTTTATGTGACCTGAACAGTAAGGGTAACGAACCAATCTTTTTAGAAGCCAATACTTCCGTATGCATGATGACTGTTATACACTGGCAACTCATTGTCAAAGAACCAAGCCGGTTTAAATCGAAACCATACTTACAGTTAGATTCTAGACAACAAAAACCAGTAAAACAAAATATTATCTTTCAAACAATCAAATACCAATTTTTTTGGAGGTTTCTGATTTGAATACGATCAGTAAACTGGACCAAAGTGGTTAAGCTAGGATTTGAATACGATCATGTAGACCCCAGTGGCTTTGGCATTGCGCCGATCAAGAGGGTACCCACAGCTATGTTCTCTTTGGTTCGAATACGACCTATGTTTGAACAGGAAGCCCCTAAATGACCTTGAGAGGTTTTTCACGACCCTAATTCAAATATGATCCAAGTCATACTCAAAAGGGGTTAAGCTATGATTCGGATACGATCAAGAAGCCCCCTAGTGAGTTTGGCTTTGCGCCGATCAAGAGGGTAACGGCAGCTATGTTCTCTTTGGTTCGAATACGACCTATGTTTGAACAGGAAGCCCCCTAGTGATCATGAGGTTTAACGGCTAGATTCGAATAAGATCACGATCCAGGCCAAGAGGGTTAAGCTAGATTCGAACACGATCAGCCCCCAATTTCTCGTTTTATACTTAAAATAACAAAGACATGTGATCATTAAGGATAAAAAGGACAGAGGTCCTGCTTTATTACTTATCATAATATATACAATGTAAAAGTATGTACACTATGAGAGCCGGTGGTTCAAGTGTAGTAAGGCCGAAGATGAGCAATATTCCATGGCCGGCGGGTCTCCTCCTCCGACTTACGTGAGTCTTTGTGCTCTTGAATATCGATAAGGTAGTATGACCCGTTATTCAAGTTCTTGGTGACCACAAAGGGTCCTTCCCAAGGTGGGGATAGCTTGTGCGCATCAGACTAATCCTGGATGAGCCGGAGCACCAGGTTACCTTCTTGAAAGGTTCTTGACTTAACCCGGTGACTGTGATAACGGTGCAGGTTCTGTTGGTAAATCGCTGAGCGGGCTGCCGCTAAGTCACGCTCTTCATCCAATAGGTCAAGCGCATCCTGACGGGCTTGTTCATTATCAGCTTCAACATAAGCCGCCACTTGGGGCGAGTCATGCTGGATGTCACTGGGCAGGACTGCCTCTGCTCCATAAACCATGAAGAAAGGCGTATAACCCGTAGACCTGTTAGGGGTAGTATTGATGCTCCATATCATAGAGGGTAACTTTTCCACCCAACAACCCGGCGTCCGTTGTAAAGGGACCATAAGCCGGGGTTTGAGACCTTTCAGGATTTCCTGATTGGCTCTTTCAGCTTGACCATTAGATTGGGGGTGAGATACTGACGAAACATCTAGCCGGATATGTTCCCGTTGATAGAATTCTTCCATAGCTCCTTGGGATAGGTTAGTGCCTGATACGTCTCCAACGTATCTATAATTTTTGATTGTTCCATGCTATATTATTCCTGTTTTGGAAATTATTGGGCTTTATTATACACTTATATATTATTTTTGGGACTAACCTATTAACCGGAGGCCCAACCCAGAATTGCTGTTTTTTTTGCCTATTTTAGGGTTTCGCAAAAAAAGAATATCAAAGGAGTCCAAACGGAATGAAACCTTCGGGAACGTGATTTTCGGAACGAACATGATCCAGAGGACTTGGACCCTACGTAAGCAATCAACCAGGAAGGCACGAGGTAGGGGGGCACGCCTACCCCCCCAGGCACGCCCTCCACCCTCGTGGGGCCCATGTTGCTCCACCGACGTACTCCTTCCTCCTATATATACCTACGTACCCCCAAACTACCAGATACGGAGACAAAACCCTAATTCCACCGCCGTAACTTTCTGTATCCACAAGATCCCATCTTGGGGCCTTTTCCGGAGCTCCACCGGAGGGGGCATCGATCACGGAGGGCTTCTACATCAACACCATAGCTCCTTCGATGAAGTGTGAGTAGTTTACTTCACACCTACGGGTCCATAGTTATTAGCTAGATGGACTCTTCTCTCTTTTTGGATCTCAATAAAAAAGTTCTCCCCCTCTCTTGTGGAGATCTATTCGATGTAATCTTATTTTGCGGTGTGTTTGTTGAGATCGATGAATTGTGGGTTTATGATCAAGTTTATCTATGAACAATATTTGAATCTTCTCTGTTTTCTTTTATGTATGATTGGTTATCTTTGCAAGTCTCTTCGAATTATCAGTTTGATTTGGCCTACTAGATTGATCTTTCTTGCAATGGGAGAAGTGCTTAGCTTTGGGTTCAATCTTGCGATGTCCTTTCTGAGTGACCGTAGGGGCAGTAAGGCACGTATTGTATTGTTGCCATCGAGGATAACAAGATGGGGTTTATATCATATTGCATGAGTTTATCCCTCTACATCATGTCATCTTGCTTAAAGCGTTACTCTGTTCTCTTGAACTTAATACTCTAGATGCATGCTGGATAGCGGTCGATGTGTGGAGTAATAGTAGTAGATGCAGGCAGGAGTCGGTCTACTTGTCTTGGACGTGATGCCTATATACATGATCATACCTAGATATTCTCATAACTATGCTCAATTCTGTCAGTTGCTCAACAGTAATTTGTTCACCCACCGTAATACTTATGCTCTCGAGAGAAGCCTCTAGTGAAACCTATGGCCCCCGGGTCTATTTTCCATCATATTAATCTTCCAATACTTAGTTATTTCCTTTGACATATATTTTACTTGCATCTTTATTTCTCTTTATCATAAAAATACCAAAAATATTATCTTATCATATCTATCAGATCTCACTCTCGTAGGTGACCGTGAAGGGATTGACAACCCCTTTATCGCGTTGGTTGCGAGGAGTTTATTTGTTTGTGTAGGTGCGAGGGACTCGTGCGTGGCCTCCTACTGGATTGATACCTTGGTTCTCAAAAATTGAGGGAAATACTGACGCTACTGTGCTGCATCACCCTTTCCTCTTTAAGGGAAAACCAACGCAGTGCTCAAGAGGTAGCAAGAAGGATTTCTGGCGCCGTTGCCGGGGAGTCTACGCAAAAGTCAACATACCAGACCCATCAAAAACCCTTATCTCCCGCATTACATTATTTTCCATTTGCCTCTCGTTTTCCTCTCCCCCACTTCACCCTTGTCGTTTTATTCGCCCTCTCTCTCCATCCTCCCTCTCTTTCTTTATTTGCCTCTTTTTTCCCATTTCTTGTTTGCTTGTGTGTCAGATTGCTTCTTTGTCACGATGGCTCAAGATAATACCAAATTGTGTGACTTTACCAATGCCAACAACAATGATTTTATTAGCACTCCGATTGCTCCTCTTACCGATGCTGAATCTTGTGAAATAAATGCTGCTTTGCTGAATCTTGTCATGAAAGATCCGTTTTCCGGCCTTCCTAGTGAAGATGCCGCTACCCATCTAAACAACTTTGTTGATTTGTGTGATATGCAAAAGAATAAAGATGTGTACAATGATATTGTTAAACTGAAGCTATTTCCCTTTTCTCTTAGAGGTATGTGCTAAAGCTTGGTTTTCGTCTTTGCCTAAAAATAGTATTGATTCGTGGAATAAGTGCAAAGATGCTTTTATCTCTAAGTATTTTCCTCCCGCTAAGATCATCTCTCTTAGAAACGATATTATGAATTTTAAGCAACTTGATCATGAACACGTTGCACAAGCTTGGGAGAGGATGAAATTAATGATACGTAATTGCCCTACACATGGTTTGAATTTGTGGATGATTATACAAATTTTTTATGCTGGATTGAATTTTGCTTCTAGAAATCTTTTAGAATCGGCCACGGGAGGCACTGTAGGATCTAGAAGTAGATGTGTCTAGAGGGGGGGTGATTAGACACTTCGTGCTAAAGTTGCAATTTTTAAGCCTTTTTGGTTAAGTGGAGTTTAGGCACAATTTCAGCGCACACAATACATATCAAGCAAGCAAGCAAAGAGTATATGAGCAGCGGAATGTAAAGCATGCAACTTGCAAGAATGTAAAGTGAAGGGTTTGGAGATTTCAAACGCAATTGGAGACACGGATGTTTTTCCCGTGGTTCGGATAGGTGGTGCTATCCTACATCCACGTTGATGGAGACTTCAACCCACGAAGGGTAACGGTTGCGCGAGTCCACACAGGGCTCCACCCAAGGGCAATGGTTGCGCAAGTCCACGGAGGGCTCCACCCACGAAGGGTCCACGAAGAAGAAACTACCCACAAAGGGTCCACGAAGAAGCAACCTTGTCTATCCCACCATGGCCAACGCCCCGAAGGACTTGCCTCACTAGCGGTAAGATCTTCACGAAAGTAGCGATCTCCTGCCCTTACAAAACTCCTTGGTTCAACTCCACAATCTTGTCGGAGGCTCCCAAGGTGACACCTAGCCCAATCTAGGAGACACACTCTCCAAGAAGTAACAAATGGTGTGTAGGTAATGAACTCCTTGCTCTTGTGCTTCAAAATGATAGTCTCCCAACACTCACTCTCTCTCATAGGAATTTGGATTTGGTGGAAAGAGATTTGAGTGGAAAGCCTTGGGAAGGCTAGAGATCAAGATTCATATGGTAGGAATGGAATGTCTTGGTCTCAACACATGAGTAGGTGGTTTTCTCTCAGAACATATGAGTAGGAATGGTGTGTGTGTTCTGATGGCTCTCTCCTCGAATGAGAAGGAGGTGGAGGGGTATATATAGCCTCCACTCAAAATCCAACCGTTACACACAATTTACCAATCTCGGTGGGACCGAATCAAAAAACTCGGTCGGACCGAAATGGTAAACCTAGTGACCGTTAGGAATTTCGGTGGGACTGACATGCAACTCGGTAGGACCGATTCGGTTAGGGTTTGGGCATAACGTAATCTCGGTGAGACCGATTACACAAACTCGGTGAGACCGAGTTTGGTAATTAGCTAACCAGAGAGTTGGTCAGGCAAACTCGGTGGGACCGATTTGCTCTTTCGGTGAGACCGAGTGGAACTCGGTGAGACCGAAAGTTACAAAGGGGAAACACTGAGTTTACATTGCAATCTCGATGGGAATGATTACACAAACTCGGTGGGACCGAGAATAGTGCAATGGGTAACAGAGAGTTTGCAACCCCATCTCGGTGGGACCGAGATCCTTATCGGTAGAACCGAATTGCTAGGGTTTGGCAGTGGCTAATGACAAGTGAAACTCGGTGGCGCCGGATAGGAAAAATCGGTAGGACCGAGTTTGGCTTAGAGTTTAGGTCATATGTGGATGTGGGAAAGTAGTTGAGGATTGTGGAGCATATCATTAAGCACATGGAGCAAGAGGCTCATTAAGCAACACCTCATTCCTCCTTGATAGTATTGGCTTTTCCTATGGACTCAATGTGATCTTGGATCACTAAAATATAAAATGAAGAGTCTTGAGCTTTTGAGCTTGAGCCAATCCTTTGTCCTTAGCATTTTGAGGGTTCCTCTTTCACATCCATGCCATGCCATTGTTGAACTTATCTGAAACATGCTAGATAGAAGTGTTAGTCCAACACGAGATATGTTGTCATCAATTATCAAAACCACCTAGGGAGCACTTGTGCTTTCAATATCCCCCTTTTTGGTAATTGATGGCAACATACATCAAAGCTTTAGATAAAGATATAAAGAACAACAAGTAAAGCTTTGGAAGGACATGTAACAAGCATAGGCTCCCCCTACATGTATGCACTCATGTAAATATGAAATATAGTGGCATGTGAGAGCATAAACATGACAGAGCAGGCAATGTGTTACATGTATCTTGGCCATATGCATTAGAGCAAAAGATTAAAAAAATGCCTTCATGCTCATGAGTCCTTCTTGCAAACAATATGTACATAAGCAAGAACTCCTCATACTCATGATTTTGATGCATATACTTACCTTGTGGTCTCGAGTTGGCTTAGAATGGAATGAACCTGCACAAACAAGGTTAGATAACACAGGTACGTCCGCTAGCCAGAGCAAACAAAAGAAACCACAAGAATACCAAGACTGGGATGACATGTAGAGAGTGATAACATTGGATTCAACATGTCCCCAAGAATAAAGATATGCAATGAATTTGGCTGATTTCTTCTCCTTTAGGTGTCTTGCTCCCCCTGAATCTTACATGGGATATTGGGAGGAGATAGGAGATAGAAAATCAGAGCTGAATAGAAATTAATTCAAATGAGTTCATATGAACATGTCTTTCCCCCAAAAAGACATGTGGCATCTCTCCTCTTGAACATCTAGCATCTGGGATCCTTGAGTATTTTTCTCTCCCCCTTAACAGCATCTGGGATCCTTGAGACTTTCTCTCCCCCTTAACACTTTTTCTCTCTTGGTGTGATCTCTCTTTCCTACAGGCTTTGATGTGATCTCTCTCTCCCCCTTTGACATCAATTTCCAAGAAGGTTTTTCCTAGAATCCGTCGAAATAGGTTTGGTCCTTGAGATTCAGCACAAAGCAGAGGATAAAATTGTGATGCTTGTAGAGGACAAGATTCATTGAGTGGAGCTGGATCCGAAGAAATGTAGAATAAGTGGCAAATTGGTTTTCTGATTGCAAAGTCGGTGGCACCAAGTGGTATATTTCGGTGGTACCGAAAATATTCGGTTGGACCGAAATTTTCAAGTCGGTGGTACCGAGTTTACACATAGAAACACACTTGTCACCTCAGCTCACTAGACAAGTAAGATCTCACAAAGATTTGCAATGAATTAAATGCAGAAAATGCAGAACAAACACAAAGAGAAAAGAGAAGAAACTGAAAGATCTAGATGAAGTTTTTTTTGTTAAATGACAGAAACTAAACATGCATGAGACAAATGCAATAACACAGAAAAGAACACAAGATAACTTCATGTAGGATTGGGCGGTGACACAGTCACCTATGTTAGAGTATATTGACTTAGGAGTCAAGTGAGAACACTTGATCATAGGTCATACTCATCGTTTAAGCTCAAAATGGGGTTACCATTTTTCGTTTAAGCATCTTGATGTATTCACATCTTGTTGAGTTGCTTTGACTCATGTCTTGGAGTAAAGCTTCTCTAAGATGGAATAACATACCTTGGTTGGTGGTGTGATTCTTTCTCATGTAGTTGAACTTGTGTGGGTGCTCAAGGTTGATGTAGCTCATCAAGAGTTGGGAGCACCACTTGGAGTTTGAGTTCATCTACCTACATGGGTTAGTTCTTGCAAGGAAGAGCACTTGTGTATCCAAAAATGACACTCATGAAGCTCATCATAGAATTTGTCAAAGGATATGTTTGAATGGTTTTGTGCTTCCTTGTGTATCCAAAATAAAGCCTTTACCAAACATATCGTTGATGCTTTGATGCAATCTTATGAAGAAAAACTTGAGTTGGAAGTTTCTATCCCTAGAAAACTTTATGATGAGTGGGAACCTACTATTAGAATTAAGATTAAAGATCATGAATGCTATGCTTTGTGTGATTTGGGTGCTAGTGTTTCCATGATTCCAAAGACTTTGTGTGATTTGCTAGGTTTCCGTGATTTTGATTATTGCTCTTTAAACTTGCACCTTGCGGATTCCACTATTAATAAACCTGTGGGAAGAATTAATGATGTTCTTATTGTTGCGAATAGGAATTATGTGCCTGTGGATTTTATTGTTCTTGACATAGATTGCAATCCTTCATGTCCTACTATTCTTGGTAGACCTTTCCATAGAATGATTGGTGCAATTATTGATATGAAGGAAGTGAATATTAGATTCCAATTTCCGTTAAGGAAAGGCATGGAACACTTCCCTATAAATAAAATTAAATTACCTTATGAATCTATTATGAGAGCCACTTATGGATTGCTTTCCAAAGATGGCAATACCTAGATCTATCCTTGCTTTGATGCCTAGCTAGGGGCGTTAAACGATAGCGCTTGTTGGGAGGCAACCCAATTTTATTTTTATTCCTTGCTATTTGCTCCTGTTTAGCAATAAATAATTTATCTAGACTCTGTCTTGGTTGTGTTTTTTGTGTTTAATTAGTGTTTGTGCCAAGTAAAACCGTTGGGAAGACTTGGGGAAAGTCTTTTTAATCTTGCTGTAAAAAACAGAAACTTTATCGCTCACGAGAACTCCTGCTATTTTTATTTGGAAAGTTATATTTAGTTAATTCTTTTTGCAGATGATTAATATATAAATTCCTCACGTCCAGAAATTTATTTTAGAATTTTTGGGGTTCCAGAACTTACGTTAGCTGCAGATTACTACAGAGTGTTCTGTTTTTGACAGATTCTGTTTTCCGTGTGTTGTTTGCTTATTTTGATGAATCTATGGCTAGTAAAATAGTTTATAAACCATAGAGAAGTTGTAATACAGTAGGTTTAACACCAATATAAATAAAGAATGAGTTCATTACAGTACCTTTAAGTGGTGTTTTGTTTTCTTTCGCTAACGGAGCTCACGAGATTTTCTACTTTAAGTTTTGTGTTGTGAAGTTTTCAAGTTTTGGGTAAAAGATTTGATGGATTATGGAACAAGGAGTGGAAAGATCATAAGCTTGGGGATGCCCATGGCACCCCAAGATAATCTAAGGACACCTAAAATCCAAAGCTTGGGGATGCCCCGGAAGGCATCCCCTCTTTCATCTACTTCTATCGGTAACTTTACTTGGAGCTATATTTTTATTTACCACATGATATGTGTTTTGCTTGGAGCGTCTTGTATTATCTGAGTCTTTATTTTTTAGTTTTCCACAATCATCCTTGCTGCACACACCTTTTTGAGAGAGACACACATGATTCGGAAATTGTTATAATACTCTATGTGCTTCACTTATATCTTTTGAGTTATATAGTTTTTGCTCTAGTGCTTCACTTATATCTTTTAGAGCACGATGGTGGATTTGTTTTATAGAAACTTTTGTTCTCTCATGCTTCACTTAGATTATTTTTAGAGTCCTACAAAACAGCATGGTAATTTGCTTTAATTATTTTAGGCATTCAATACTAATAAAAAAATTCTTATGAGTGTGTTGAATACTACGAGAAGTTTGAAACTTGATAATTGTTTTGAGATATGGAGATGGTGATATTAGAGTCGTGCTAGTTGAGTAGTTGTGAATTTGAGAAATGCTTGTGTTGAAGTTTGTGATTCCCGTAGCATGCACGTATGGTGAACCGTTATGTTAATAAGTCGGAGCATGATGTATTTATTGATTGTCCTCCTTATGAGTGGCGGTCAGGGACGAGCGATGGTCTTTTCCTACCAATCTATCCCCCTAGGAGCTTGCGTGTAGTACTTTGCTTCGATAACTAATAGATTTTTGCAATAAGTATGTGAGTTCTTTATGACTAATGTTGAGTCCATGGATTATATGCACTCTCACCCTTCCACCATTGCTAGCCTCTCTAATACCGCGCACCTTTCGCCGGTATCATACACCCACCATATACCTTCCTCAAAATAGCCACCATACCTACCTATCATGGCATTTCCATAGCCATTCCGAGATATATTGCCATGCAACTTTCCACCGTTCCGTTTACTATGACACGCTCCATCATTGTCATATTGCTTCGCATGATCATGTAGTTGACATTTTAGTTGCGGCAAAGCCACCATTCATAATTCTTTCATATAAGTCACTCATGCATCATTGCTATCCCGGTATACCTCCGGAGGCCTTCATATAGAGTCATACTTTGTTCTAGTATCGAGTTGTAATCATTGAGTTGTAAATAAATAGAAGTGTGATGATCATCATTCATAGAGTATTGTCCCAAAAAAAAAAGAGAAAGGCCAAAAAAAGAAGGCCCAAAAAAAAGAATAAATAAATAAATAAGGGGCAATACTATTATCCTTTTGTAGCGACCCGACCCGAATGGGTCAAGTCTCTGTGCTTAAGTGTCATCCCTGGATCGGTATGCTGACACACACAGTACTCGAAGGATTTATAACAGAGGTAAATCACATGTATAAAGTAACGTAAATACTATTACCTCAATCCATATAGCGGAAGCAACAAGGTTGTGGATTCCCATCAACACCAACGGCAAAGTTGAGTGTAGAAACCGTAACCCTAACGTATCACTTACTCGTCGTAAGAAACCTGCAACATGAGACGTTGCAGCCCGAAACGGGTCAGTACATTGAATGTACTGGCAAATTCACACCATAGAGAAAATGATGAACAATGGCTATCACTACATGCATATTTGGCTGGTGGAAAAGCTCTATGGTTATAAAGTTTTTGCGTAAAGCCAATTTTTCCCTACTGCAAAGGAATACATTTTAATTAACTATCATGGTGGTTGTTGAACATTGAGAATGGTTGACAGCATTCTCAATCCCAATTAAGTAACATCATTAAACCCAACAATATTCTTTGAAAGTAACATGATGAGATTCACATGATATTCAAGTACTAGATACTCAAGTTGTCCATAACCGGGGACACGGCTAATCATGATTAGTTTGTACACTCTGCAGAGGTTTGCGCACTTTTCCCCACAAGACTCGATCGCCTCCGTTTGGTTTCTCGCACTACAGGGTGTTTGAGATACGGATGATCGAGACACAGTCTTTCAGAAGCGCTAGCACCTTACATGTGGGTAGACCGTACCACCTACATCCCCTACATCTGCTAGTCTACCCGTAAGAGTTCGCACAACTTACTCAACTATGCCAGAGCCCATAATGGCTTGTGGCTGCACAAGAAAGTTACTAGCATGAATGATCTTATTATCCCTTTGAGCCTGGGTGGCGGTCCAAAAGAAATCAGGCAAGTCCTGATAGACATCAGGTGCCTCAATCCACCCAGATGTGTGTTTAAGTTGCCACCTTAGATAAACCATTAAAATTAACAAACTCATATCTGTCATGGATATCACTCACCCAATCCACGTCTACTAGCATAGCATGGCATAATAAGCAAACGTAGAAGTAACTCCCAAAGGTTTCATAATAAAAAGGTAATAGGTACTACCTCATCTACTTCCCATCCCACAATTTAATTAGATCCTAATCATGCAATGTGAGAGGATTGATCTAATGCAATAAAACATGGGTTGTAGAAAAGGTATTGTCGCGACCCAACCCGAATGGATCAAGCGCTCTGTGCTCAGGTGTCATCCCGAGATCAGTAATGCTGACACCACACAGTACATCGAAGGATTTATAGCAGAGTGGCAATCACACACTTATTACATCATTGTCTCAAAGAGAACTTATTACAATAAACATGGCTTAAGGCCATCTAGTGTCGATAACAGCGGAAGACTCGGAAGATAAATGGGTCCATCAACTCCAACGGCATCACTGAGTATAGAACCACGACCTAAAAGCACCTTACTCGTCGTCTGAAAAGTCTGCAACATGAGAAGTTGCAGCCCGATAACGGGTCAGCACATGGAATATGCTGGCAAAGTAACACATAGAGAGTAATGGAATGAAACAACTATACTACATGCATATATGGCTGGTGGAAAGCTCTATGGTTACAGTTTTGCGTAAAGCTAGTTTTTTCCCTACTGCAAAGGAATAAATTTATTTAACTATCATGGTAGTTGTTAAACATTGAGAATGGTTGACAGCATTCCGATCCCAATTAAGTGAACAATTAAAACCCAACAACATTAATTAGAAGTAACATGATGAGATTCACATGATATTCAAATACTAGATACTCAAGTTGTCCATAACCGGGGACACAGCTAATCATGATTAGTTTGTACACTCTGCAGAGGTTTGTGCACTTTTCCCCACATGACTCGATCGCCTCCGTTTGTTTTCTTGCACTACATGGTGTTTGAGAAACGGATGACCGAGACATAGTCTTTCAGAAGTGCTAGCACCTTACATGTGGGGTAGACCGTACCACCTACAACCCCTACATCTGCTAGTCCACCCCGTAAGAGTTCGCACAACTTAGTCAACTATGCCAGAGCCCATAGTAGCATGTGGCTGCACACGGAAGTTACTAGCATGAATTATCTTATGATCCCTTTGAGCCTGGGTGGCCGTCCGAAAAAAAACAGGCAAGTCCTGATAGACATCAGGTGCCTTAATCCACCCAGATGTGTGTTTAAGTTGCCACCTTAGATAAACCATTAAAATTATCAACTCACATCTGTCATGGATATCACTCACCCAATCCACGTCTACTAGCATAGCATGCCATAATAAGCAAACGTAGAAGTAACTCCCAAAGGTTTCATAATAATACAGGTAATAGGTACTACCTCATCTACTTCCCATCCCACAATTTAATTGGATCCTAATCATGCAATGTGAGAGGATTGATCTAATGCAATAAAACATGGGTTGTAGAAAAGGTATGATCAAAGTGTTACTTGCCTTGCTGATGATCCGCGAGACCTAGGGATTCGAAGTAACAGGCGGCGCAATCCGGGTAATCTATCGCAGACAAACAACAAGCACACAATAAGAACTCATCTAATGCACCGGTAAAACTCAAACAAGAGAACGAACCAGAAGGTTCAACTAAAGAACTCCAGTTGCAAAGAAAGAACGAACCGAACAAAGAAACGGAAAACAACGGCGGAAGAAAACAACTCGGTTCTAGCAAGTTGTAACTAGGTCAAATTTTACCGGGGCAAAAACTTGTTTAAGTTGATTAGACGGAACGGCGGTTTAGAAACGAAACTCCAGGCGCTTGAGTCACCTGATTCCGATAAACGAGTGAGAAGAAAGACTAGAACGAAGATCGGATCTGAGATCGCGATCGCGGAATAAATCCAACGAGAAGAAAAAAGAAGAACGGTTATACGAACGGACGTTCGTTAACCTAGAAGAATCCGGTGATCACGTTCGTTAGGACGAACGGTCCGGCAAACGGTCCAAAGGCAACTAAATCGGAAAGAAAACGAATCCGATCTAGGGTTTCGGAGAAGAAAACCGAAACGAAAAACTGATCTAGAAAACGAATCAGAAGAGAAGAAAAGAATTGGAACGATTAGAAGAAAACGATTCGAGGAAAAGAGACGCGGGGCAACCTCCGGCGAGGGGCTCCGGCGGCGTGGCGTAGGGCGGCGGCGGCGTGGGCAAGGTGCGGCGGTGCGGGTGTGGGGTGGCGCGGCGGCGGTGTAGGGCGCGGGGTGGGGCGCGGCTTGGGCTTGGGGTTTGATTTGATGGGTTTAGAGGGGGGGGTGTTGGGGTATTTATATTGGTGAGGGGAGGGGGGTTCTTGGGGTAGGGGACAAGAAATAGAGTAGGAAAAAGGAAAACGAAACAAAGGAAAGGGGGCTAGCCTAGAGTCCTTCTAGGACTCGGCTAAGAGGCAAGAGGCGGCGGCCTGGCTGCCTGCGCCTGGCGCTGGCGCACAGGGAGGCTGGGGCGGCGGCTGGCTGGGCCTTTGGCCCGGCTGGCCTGCGGGAGTTCCTTTTTTTAAACGGTCTCGCGCGCAGAAAAACACAGAAAAGAAAATCTAAACGGGCTCCAAAAATTCTAAGGTAAATTTTCCCCGACTCCTAAAAATGAGTCGAACAAAATGAACTTTACTCCGGACCTAAAATGCAATTTTTAAAACACGCATTTTCCCTATCCAAAAAAAAAGCAAACGAACTCCGGCAAACAAAATTGATCTATTTATTAAATCTTCATTTTTCCTAAATTTGGGAAAGTCATATTATTCCCTCTCTCATTTTTGATATAGGAAAATAATTGAAGATGAAATAAATAAATCAAATGATCCTCTTTTCAAATTCGAGAAAACTCTCAAATATGAAAATAACGAAATCCCCAACTCTCTCCGAAGGTCCTTGAGTTGCGTGAAATTTCTAGGATCAACCAAAATGCAAGAAAATATGATATGCATGATGATCTAGTGTATAACATTCCAAATTGCAAATTTGGGATGTTACAAACCTACCCCCCTTAAAATGAATCTCGCCCTCGAGATTCGGGTTGGCTAGAAAATAGGTGAGGGTGGTCCTTGAGCAAATCTTCTTCTCTCTCCCAGGTGGCTTCATCCTCTGAGTGGTGGTTCCACTGAACTTTGCAAAACTTGATAACCTTGCTGCGAGTAACTCTGCTGGCATAATCGAGAATCTTGACTGGTTTCTCCTCATATATTAAGTCGTCCTTCAACTGAATCGCTTCAAGCGGCACGGTATCTCTTAGCGGTACCTCCGCCATTTCGGCATGACATTTCTTCAGCTGAGAAACATGGAATACATCATGAACTCCTGACAGTCCCTCTGGTAATTCCAACTTATAAGCGACTTCTCCCATACATTGCAAGATCTTATACGGTCCAACAAAACGCGGTGCTAACTTTCCCTTAACTCCAAAGCACTTAACTCCTCGAAGTGGGGATACTCGGAGATAAACTCTGTCTCCGGTTTTGTAAACTGTCTCCTTGCGTTTAGAATCTGCGTAGCTCTTCTGCCTGGACTGGGCTACCTTGAGCTTATCGCGAATCAACTTAACTTTCCATTCAGACTCCTTAATCAAATCTGGCCCAAAGAATTGATGGTATCCAACTTCGTCCCATGACAACGGTGTCCTGCACCTCCTTCCGTATAAAGCTTCGAAAGGTGCCATCTTTAAACTGGTTTGGTAACTGTTGTTATAAGAAAACTCCGCATACGGCAAGTTATCGTCCCAACTAGATCCATAATCTAGTGCACAAGCTCTCAGCATATCTTCCAAAATCTGATTGACTCTCTCGGTCTGTCCATCTATCTGCGGATGAAAAGTTGTGCTGTACTCTAGTCTGGTTCCTAAAGTTTCATGTAACTGATTCCAAAACTTTGAGGTAAATTGGGTTCCTCTATCTGATACGATACTCTTCGGAACTCCATGCAAACAAATGATCCTAGTCATGTATATCTTTGCCAACTTAGCACTGGTGTAAGTGGTCTTAACTGGAATGAAATGTGCTACCTTTGTCAAACGATCAACTACTACCCATATCGAATCGTAGCCTGCCTTTGTCCTGGGTAGTCCTGTGATAAAATCCATGCCTATCTTATCCCACTTCCATTCGGGTATCGGCAATGGTTGTAACAATCCTGCTGGCTTTTGATGCTCTGCCTTTACTCTCTGACATACGTCACAAACTGCTACATATGCTGCAATATCCTTCTTCATTCCGGTCCACCAGAATGTTTCCTTTAAATCCAAATACATCTTGGTATTCCCTGGGTGAATCGAATACGGTGAATCATGTGCCTCTTGCAAAATCAACTTCCTGATCTCCGGGTCATTTGGCACATAAACACGGTCTTCAAACCATAGGGTGTCGTGCTCATCCTCACGAAATCCTTTTGCTTTTCCTTCGCTCAATTTCTCTTTTATAGCAGCAATCTCCTTGTCAGATTTCTGAGCTTCTCTAACTTTATTCATCAATGTTGACTGAATCTCCAATGCTGCTACATAGCCTCTAGGAACTATTTCCAAACATAGCTCACGAAGGTTTTCTGCTAACTCCTGGGGTATTTTCCCCGTCATTAGGGTATTGACATGGCTCTTACGGCTCAATGCGTCAGCTACTACATTAGCTTTTCTGGGATGGTAATGCAATCTCAGGTCATAATCCTTGATGAGCTCCAACCATCTCCTCTGTCTGAGGTTCAACTCCTTCTGCGTGAAAATGTACTTCAAACTCTTGTGATCCGTGTACACCTCACAATGATTTCCAATGAGGAAATGTCTCCACGTCTTCAATGCGTGCACTACGGCTGCTAACTCCAAATCATGCGTGGCATAATTCAACTCATGAGGCTTCAGTTGCCGTGAAGTATACGAAACAACTCTTCCTTCCTGCATAAGCACTGCTCCAAGTCCTCGACGTGAAGCATCACAATACACCTCATAATCCTTGGTCTGATCTGGCAAAATCAATACTGGTGAGGTGACCAAACGTTTCTTCAACTCCTGGAAACTAGCCTCACACTCCTCAGTCCAATTAAACTTAGTATCCTTCTTCAACAACTCTGTCATAGGCTTTGCAATCTTTGAAAAGTTCTCAATGAATCTCCGGTAGTATCCTGCGAGTCCAAGAAAACTCCGGATCTCTCCAACTGTTGTTGGTGATTCCCATTCGGTTACGGTCTCAACCTTTGTGGGGTCAACTGCTATACCTTCTCCAGATATAACATGTCCAAGAAATCCAACTTCCTTCAACCAAAACTCACATTTGCTGAATTTGGCGTATAACTGATGTTCCCTTAGTTTCTCCAAAACCAAACGCAAATGTTCCTTATGCTCCTCTTCATTCTTTGAATAAACCAGGATGTCATCAATGAACACTACGACGAACTTATCCAAAAACTCCATAAACACTTTGTTCATCAGGTTCATAAAATAGGCAGGTGCGTTAGTCAATCCAAATGACATAACGGTATACTCATACAGTCCATATCTTGTGGTGAATGCTGTCTTAGGTATGTCCTGCTCCCGAATCTTCAATTGGTGGTACCCTGATCGCAAATCGATCTTGGAAAACACTTTAGCTCCTTGCAAACGATCAAACAGATCATTGATCATTGGCAGTGGGTACTTATTCTTGATGGTTACTTCATTCAATCCCCGATAATCTACAACCATCCTTAATGATCCATCCTTCTTTTCCACTAGAAGTACGGGTGATCCCCAAGGCGAAGAACTTGGGCGAATGTAACCTTTATCCAATAATTCCTTAATCTGATTCTTAATTTCCACCAAATCCTTTGCTGGCATCCGGTACGGTCGCTTCGATATTGGGCCTGTACCTGGTAATAACTCAATCAAAAACTCAATGTCTCTATCCGGTGGCATGGCTGGTAATTCCTCAGGAAATACATTAGGAAAATCCTTCACCACTGGTACTTCCTCTTGCACAACTCCTGTTAAGCAGTTCACTTGTGTCCTGTTTGGCACATGCCGGGATACATACTTGATCCTTCTTCCTTCGGGTGTGGTAAGCAAAATTGACTTACTAGCACATTTAATGTTCCCTTCATACTTCGATAACCAATCCATGCCTAATATCACATCCAATCCTTGAGATTCCAATACTATTAGGTCTGAGGGAAACACATAGTTACCAATCCTTAATGGTAACCGATCACACCATCGTCTAGCCATAAACTCCACTCCTGGTGAGCTTACTAACATGGGTGACCTAAGGGCTTGGGTTGGTAGGTTATACTTATCCACAAATCCCCTTGATATGTATGAATGCGATGCACCAGTATCAAAAAGAACGAGTGCAGCAAATGACTTAACCAGAAACTTACCGATTACTGCATCGAGCTGATCTTCAACCTCCTCCACATTAATGTGGTTCACCTGTCCCCTATTGAAAGGGTTCGGCTTCTTCCCAGAGCTTCCATTGCGATTTCCATTCTGGCCTTCGGGACATTCATTGGCATAATGTCCGGTCTTGGAACACTTGAAACAAGTGACTTGACTCAGATCTCTCTTGGTTGGGGTCGATGGGGTGGTCCAGTTCTGGCCGTTGCTGCCTCCATTCCCATTACCATTCTTGTGGCCATTGTGGTTGTGCGAACTACCTCCTCCATGGGTATGCTGAAACTGAAATCCTGGTTTAGGGGTAAAACGGGGCTTCTGCTGGGCTCCAGAGTTATACTTCCCCTGTCCATACTTCCTCTTGCGGTTCTCAATCTGCTGTTGCTTTCCTTCAATCATGATGGCACGATCTACCAACTCCTGGTAGTTGTTGAAACTTGCTACCATCAACTGCATGCTTAGCTCATCATTCAGTCCTTCCAGAAACTTCTCCTGCTTAGCTGCATCCGTAGCAATGTCATCCGGGGCATAACGTGCTAACTTGCTGAAATCGTCAACGTACTGGCCAACTGTCCTTCCTCCTTGGCGTAAGTTGCGGAACTCACGCTTCTTCATGGCCATAGCTCCTGCTGAAACATGGGCAGTGCGGAAAGCTTGCTGAAACTGATCCCATGTGACAGTGTCAACTGGGTAAGTGGCTGTGAAATTCTCCCACCATGCTGCCGCGGGTCCGTCAAGCTGGTGAGCAGCAAACTTCACTTTCTCACCATCCGTGCATCCTGAAGTGGTCAACTCCCTTCCTATCTTGCGGAGCCAATCGTCTGCTACTATTGGCTCGGTGCTACTGGAAAACACCGGCGGATTCAGCCTAAGGAAACGGGCTAAGTGGTCAACAGGTGGTGGTGGTGGTGGTGGGTTGTTGTTGTTGTTCTGTTGGTTCTGGACTAACATCTGCATCAATTGATTCTACTGCTGGATCAACTGAGTGAGCTTCGGTGGAAATCCATTGTCACGTCTCGGAGGCATCTGAGGGTTTAGAAAGGATGAGATATAAGAAATAGAGTGAGGTCTAAAGGGAAAACACTACCCCAATGCACATGAGCAAATGCACACAAAATCACTTCATTCAATCAAACAAGGGCTTACAATCGGTGTAAAACTATCGCAAAAGTGTTTGACTATGATGTTTACATGGGGGAATACTACTACTATCTGGTGGTCATCTAGAAATTTGAACCGGTGGAAGACTCCATGATATCTACTCCTGCTTCGTCTTCAAAGTCAGGTTCACTTGGATCCGAATCGGTGTCGTCGATGATGATGTAGTTGTCCGGACATGCGACGTACTCGTCATCCTCTTTGGATGCTAACTTCCTCTTGAGTTCTTCAATCTCCTGCTTAAGATCGCCATTGTGTCTTGCTAGAGCTACGATCTCGTCCATGTAGTCCTTGCGTGTAGACTTCAGTTCTCCTTCTAGCTTGATAATCCTTGCCTTTGCATTCTTCAACTCTATCATATCATTGCACATCTGGTTCTCGTGGCGTCGAATGTGCTGGTTTAACTCCTGGATGAATGATGCAATGGATCTATCCTTCTTGGTGATGACTAGCTCCCATTGTTCATCTCGGCGTCCGCAAATCTGGTAGATAGTGTCCTTGAGGTCTTCTTGGTAAACTTCTCCAATGCGTCCTATGGTGATATGAGCTGCCATGCTCCTTCCCAGACTCCAGGTTGGTGCATTGAAAACACTATCTATAGGCTTCGTGATTGGCGCGAATGTTCTTCCCGGAACGTGAGCTTGAATCTTCCAGCGCTCCTCTTCAGGCAGAGTGGCGTTGAAGGTTCCCGTGAAGCTTGGTAATCCAATGTTCAGGTACTTGGTGACTTCCTTCAGGTGAAATCCAAAAGGTGTGCCTTCATCCGGTCGAGCGTACTTAATCTTCGCGTTCGTCATCCTAATAGAGTAGAAAAGATGAGGAGTTAGAAAATGAGAAGAGAATAGTGATCTATGGCTTTAACTTAGTGGTCGTGTCCTACAATCAGCGTGTGCTCTGATTCCATTCTCTGTCGCGACCCGACCCGAATGGATCAAGCGCTCTGTGCTCAGGTGTCATCCCTGGATCAGTAATGCTGACACCACACAGTACATCGAAGGATTTATAGCAGAGTGGCAATCACACACTTATTACATCGTTGTCTCAAAGAGAACTTATTACAATAAACATGGCTTAAGGCCATCTAGTGTCGATAACAGTGGAAGACTCGGAAGATAAATGGGTCCATCAACTCCAACGGCATCACTGAGTATAGAACCACGACCTAAAAGCACCTTACTCGTCGTCTGAAAAGTCTGCAACATGAGAAGTTGCAGCCCGAAAACGGGTCAACACATGGAATATGCTGGCAAAGTAACACATAGAGAGTAATGGAATGAAACAGCTATACTACATGCATATATGGCTGGTGGAAAGCTCTATGGTTACAGTTTTGCGTAAAGCTAGTTTTTCCCTACTGCAAAGGAATAAATTTATTTAACTATCATGGTAGTTGTTAAACATCGAGAATGGTTGACAGCATTCCGATCCCAATTAAGTGAACAATTAAAACCCAACAACATTAATTAGAAGTAACATGATGAGATTCACATGATATTCAAATACTAGATACTCAAGTTGTCCATAACCGGGGACACGGCTAATCATGATTAGTTTGTACACTCTGCAGAGGTTTGCGCACTTTTCCCCACATGACTCAATCGCCTCCGTTTGTTTTCTCGCACTACATGGTGTTTGAGAAACGGATGACCGAGACATAGTCTTTCAGAAGCGCTAGCACCTTACATGTGGGGTAGACCGTACCACCTACAATCCCTACATCTGCTAGTCCACCCCGTAAGAGTTCGCACAACTTAGTCAACTATGCCAGAGCCCATAGTAGCATGTGGCTGCACACGGAAGTTACTAGCATGAATTATCTTATGATCCCTTTGAGCCTGGGTGGCCGTCCGAAAAAAAACAGGCAAGTCCTGATAGACATCAGGTGCCTCAATCCACCCAGATGTGTGTTTAAGTTGCCACCTTAGATAAACCATTAAAATTATCAACTCACATCTGTCATGGATATCACTCACCCAATCCACGTCTACTAGCATAGCATGGCATAATAAGCAAACGTAGAAGTAACTCCCAAAGGTTTCATAATAATATAGGTAATAGGTACTACCTCATCTACTTACCATACCACAATTTAATTGGATCCTAATCATGCAATGTGAGAGGATTAATCTAATGCAATAAAACATGGGTTGTAGAAAAGGTATGATCAAAGTGTTACTTGCCTTGCTGATGATCTGCGAGACCTAGGGATTCGAAGTAACAGGCGGCGCAATCCGGGTAATCTATCGCAGACAAACAACAAGCACACAATAAGAACTCATCTAATGCACCGGTAAAACTCAAACAAGAGAATGAACCAGAAGGTTCAACTTAAGAACTCCGGTTGCAAAGAAAGAACGAACCGAACAAAGAAACGGAAAACAACGGCGGAAGAAAACAACTCGGTTCTAGCAAATTGTAACTAGGTCAAATTTTACCGGGGCAAAAACTTGTTTCAGTTGATTAGACGGAACGGCGGTTTAGAAACGAAACTCCAGGCGCTTGAATCACCTGATTCCGATAAACGAGTGAGAAGAAAGACTAGAACGAAGATCGGATCTGAGATCGCGATCGCGGAATAAATCCGACGAGAAGAAAAAAGAAGAACGGTTATACGAACGGACGTTCGTTAACCTAGAAGAATCCGGTGATCTTGTTCGTTAGGATGAACGGTCAGGCGAACGGTCCAAAGGCAACTAAATCGGAAAGAAAACGAATCCGATCTAGGGTTTCGGAGAAGAAAACCGAAACGAAAAACCGATCTAGAAAATGAATCAGAAGAGAAGAAAAGAATCGGAACGATTAGAAGAAAACGATCCGAGGAAAAGAGACGCGGGGCAACCTCCGACGAGGTCTCCGGCGAGGGGCTCCGGCGGCGTGGCGTAGGGCGGCGGCGGCGTGGGCAAGGTACGGCGGCGCGGGTGTGGGGTGGCGTGGCGGCGGTGTAGGGCGCGGGGTGGGGCGCGGCTTGGGCTTGGGGTTTGATTTGATGGGTTTAGAGGGGGGGGGGTGTTGGGGTATTTATATTGGTGAGGGGAGGGGGGTTCTTGGGGTAGGGGACAAGAAATAGAGTAGGAAAAAGGAAAACGAAACAAAGGAAAGGGGGCTAGCCTAGAGTCCTTCTAGGACTCGGCTAAGAGGCAAGAGGCGGCGGCCTGGCTGCCTGCGCCTGGCGCTGGCGCACAGGGAGGCTGGGGCGGCGGCTGTCTGGATCTTTGGCCCGGCTGGCCTGCGGGAGTTCCTTTTTTTTTGAACGGTCTCGCGCGCAGAAAAACACAAAAAAGAAAATCTAAACGGGCTCCAAAAATTCTAAGGTAAATTTTCCCCGACTCCTAAAAATGAGTCGAACAAAATGAACTTTACCCCGGACCTAAAATGCAATTTTTAAAACACGCATTTTTCCCTATCCAAATAAAAAGCAAACGAACTCCGGCAAACAAAATTGATCTATTTATTAAATCTTCATTTTTCCTAAATTTGGGAAAGTCATATTATTCCCTCTCTCATTTTTGATATAGGAAAATAATTGAAGATGAAATAAATAAATCAAATGATCCTCTTTTCAAATTCGAGAAAACTCTCAAATATGAAAATAACGAAATCCCCAACTCTCTCCGAAGGTCCTTGAGTTGCGTGAAATTTCTAGGATCAACCAAAATGCAAGAAAATATGATATGCATGATGATCTAGTGTATAACATTCCAAATTGGAAATTTGGGATGTTACAGGTATGATCAAAGTGTGAACTTGCCTGCAATGTTGATGAAGATGATTCGCACTCAAAAATCTTGATAGCTCTACTCGTCACACTCCGGTCAATCTATCGTAAGCAAGCAATAGTAACCACACATAAGCAATCACTCAAAAGATCAGAAAGATCGAAGAAGACGATTCGAAAAACTTCAAAACCAAGCAAATAGCTCTTGCAACGTAAGACAATTTCTAACAGTACCAAAATTATGTGAATTTGGCCTTATTAGAATGTTTAGGTCAAGAGCTTCGATTTGCAAAAAGAATCAACTCAAACGGAGCTACGAAACTCAAGTTATGATCAAACGAAGTTTGAATTCAAATCTGCTCTAATTCAAATTTTAAACTTTTCAAAAACATGTTTGAGTTGGATTAATGGATAGAGGGGATTATAATGAAGATGTGGGCATTGGTTTCGTTGGATTTGGACTAACGAGTAAAAAGTAATGATCGTTTGAACTACAGGGACTAATCTGTGAAGAAAAATTATCACGAATAGGTCCCCGGCGTATTTAAACAGAAAAGGAAAAAATCTAAATAGCGAACATTCGCTACCGAACACTACCGAACAAAAACCGTTCGCTATGAACCCTAACTAACGAATAGTTCACTGAATAACTAGACTTTAAAAAAAAACAGATCTAGGTTTTTTTTTGTAGAAAACCGATCTAGGGTCTTTTTAAAAAAAATGAAAACCAAACTGGTGAACCGGGGCGGTCTATTACCGGTTAGGGGCGGCGGTGGCGGTGGTTTCCGGCGCGGCGGTGACGGTTTGCGGCGGGCTCCGGCGAAGCGCGGCAGCAGCGAGGCGAGCAAGCGGCGGCGCGACTTCGCGACGAGGGCGAGGGCGGCGAGGGGCGAGGGCAGCGCGGGGAGCGGCGCAGTGGCGCAGGCGAGCGGCTGCGGCGGTGATGCGGCGCGGCGGCGGCGGCGAGATGCATGCGGCGGTGGCAGCGGGATGCAGCGCGGCGAGGCGAGGAAAGAGAGGCAGGGCTCGGGCCGCGCTATATAAGGGGAGGAGAGGAGGTGGCGTGGAGGAGGGGTAAGGCGGCGACGGCTTCCGTGGAGGCCACGGCACGGCGGCGTGCTCGCTCGGGAGTCCCTCCTGAGCTCGGGGACAATGAGGTGGTGGGCTGGGCCTTGGCCTGGCTTCGGCTGGGCCGGCCTGGCCTGGCACGGGGAGAGAGAGAGGGAGAGCAGTGCTGGGCTTCGGCCTGGCACTGTTCGAAGAGTTTTTTTTTCTCTTAAACATTTTCGTTCCAAAAGAATAAAAGCAAGAACTAAAAATATTATATAGGCATATAATATATCAAAATTTTCAGAAAAAGTTTTTCTACGACATGAACATTTTTATAACTTCAAATAAAATCCACACAAATTCAGATAAATCAAAGAGTGCTACTGGTCTATTAAAATCCAACTAAAATTATTTTAAAAATACCAAAATGATTTCAAATTATTTTTTCTCCAATTTTCTGTTGTAGGGAATCATGTTACCCTAATTTCCATATATTTTATTTTTGGAGAAAAATAATTTGAATAAAACTCAAATAAATCCAAATGGAAATTAATTCCAAAAGGACTTGAAATTGATCCTTTGAAACTCCCAACTCATATTTCATAATTTGAAGAAGTCATTTTATCTTCTCTCGTGAAAATCATTGAGTTGCATAAAGTTTCTGAAGTGGAAAATATTTCCCAATGGAATTCAAATATTTTTCAAACACCCCTTTCATTTTAAATGGAAGAAGTCATGTCATCTTCTCTCTAGGGTTTTGTATTTGAAAAGAATTTGAATTCACGAAGATCAGAAAACAAATATGAAAGTTTGGGAAAGTCCTTTTATTCCCTCTCATTTAACTTTCAAAAGTTTCGAATTCACTAACTTTCAGACAATCAATCAAACAATCAGTCAAATCTATCTATTTATTTTAACATTCCAAAATTTAAAATTTTGGGATGTTACACCTTTTTTTCCACACTTGTGCTTCAAAGTAGCACCATGATCTTCATGATAGAGAGTCTCCTATGTTACCACTTTCATATACTAGTGGGAATTTTTCATTATAGAAATTGGCTTGTGTATTCCAATGATGGGCTTCCTCAAAATGCCCTAGGTCTTCGTGAGCAAGCAAGTTGGATGCACACCCACTTAGATCTTTTTGTTGAGCTTTCATATACTTATAGCTCTAGTGCATCCGTTGCATGGCAATCCCTACTCACTCACATTGATATCTATTAGTGGGCATCTCCATAGCCCGTTGATACGCCTAGTTGATGTGAGACTATCTTCTCCCTTTTTGTCTTCTCCACAACCACCATTCTATTCCACATATAGTGCTATGTCTATGGCTCATGCTCACGTATTGCGTGAAGATTGAAAAAGTTTGAGAACACCAAAAGTATGAAACAATTCCTTGGCTTGTCATCGGGGTTGTGCATGATTTAAATACTTTGTGTGGTGAAGATGGAGCATAGCCAGACAATATGATTTTGTAGGGATAACTTTCTTTGGCCATGTTATTTTGAAGAGACATAATTGCTTAGT
Organism: Triticum urartu; assembly: GCF_003073215.2. Taxonomy (NCBI): domain Eukaryota; kingdom Viridiplantae; phylum Streptophyta; class Magnoliopsida; order Poales; family Poaceae; genus Triticum; species Triticum urartu. Next base: position 356,957,363 of record NC_053026.1, read on the forward strand.
TAGTATGCTCGAAGTATTATTATTTCTATGTCAATATTGAACTTTTGTCTTGAATCTTTCAGATCTGAATATTCATACCACAATTAAGACAATTACATTGAAATTATGCCAAGTAGCATTCCACATCAAAAATTCCGTTTTTATCATTTACCTGCTCGAGGACGAGCATGAATTAAGCTTGGGGATGCTTGATACGTCTCCAACGTATCTATAATTTTTGATTATTCCATGCTATATTATATCCTGTTTTGGACATTATTGGGCTTTATTATACACTTTTATATTATTTTTGGGACTAACCTATTAACCGGAGGCCTAGCCCAGAATTGCTGTTTTTTTTCCTATTTTAGGATTTCGCAGAAAAAGAATATCGAACGGAGTCCAAACGGAATGAAACCTTCGGGAATGTGATTTTCGGAATGAACATGATCCAGAGGACTTGGACCCTACATCAAGTAATCAACCAGGAATGCACAATGTAGGGGGGCGCGCCTACCCCCCGGGCGCGCCTACCCCCCAGGCGCGCACTCCACCCTCGTGGGGCCCACGTTGCTCCACTGACGTACTCCTTCCTCCTATATATACCTACGTACCCCCAAACTACCAGATACAGAGCGAAAACCCTAATTCCACCGCCGTAACTTTCTGTATCCATGAGATCCCATCTTGGGGCCTTTTCCGGAGCTCCGTCGGAGGGGGCATCGATCACGGAGGGCTTCTACATCAACACCATAGCCCCTCCGATGAAGTGTGAGTAGTTTACTTTAGACCTACGGGTCCATAGTTATTAGCTAGATGGCTTCCTCTCTGCTTTTGGATCTCAATACAACGTTCTCCCCCTCTCTTGTGGAGATCTATTCGATGTAATCTTCTTTTGCGGTGTGTTTGTTGAGATCGATGAATTGTGGGTTTATGATCAAGTTTATCTATGAACAATATTTGAATCTTCTCTGAATTCTTTTATGTATGATTGGTTATCTTTGCAAGTCTCTTCGAATTATCAGTTTGGTTTGGCCTACTAGATTGATCTTTCTTGCAATGGGAGAAGTGCTTAGATTTGGGTTCAATCTCGCGGTGTCCTTTCCCAGTGACAGTAGGGGCAGCAAGGCACATATTGTATTGTTGCCATCGTGGATAACAAGATGGGTTTTATATCATATTGCATGAGTTTATCCCTCTACATCATGTCTTCTTGCTTAAAGCGTTACTCTGTTCTCTTGAACTTAATACTCTAGATTCATGCTGGATAGCGGTCGATGTGTGGAGTAATAGTAGTAGATTCAGGCAGGAGTCGGTCTACTTTTCTTGGACGTGATGCCTATATACATGATCATACCTATATATTCTCATAACTATGCTCAATTATGTCAATTGCTCAACAGTAATTTGTTCACCCACCGTAATACTTATGCTCCCGAGAGAAGCCTCTAGTGAAACCTATGGCCCCCGGGTCTATTTTCCATCATATTAATCTTCCAATACTTTGTTATTTCCTTTTCCATTTATTTTACTTGCATCTTTATTTCTCTTTATCATAAAAATACAAAAAATATTATCTTATCATATCTATCAGATCTCACTCTCGTAGGTGACAGTGAAGGGATTGACAACCCCTTTATCGTGTTGGTTGTGAGGAGTTTATTTGTTTGTGTAGGAGCCAGGGACTCGTGCGTGGCCTCCTACTGGATTGATACCTTGGTTCTCAAAAACTGAGGTTAATACTTACGCTGCTCTGCTGCATCACCCTTTCCTCTTCAAGGGAAAACCAACATAGTGATCAAGAGGTAGCAGTGCCATCGTCAGTGATAATGCTGTGTGGAAAAGCAAAATGAAAGATCACTTTCTTCATGAATTGAACCGCCGTGGCCGCATCACACTTACTAACCGGCTCTTCCTCAACCCACTTTGTGAATTTGTCCACTGCCACCAAAAGGTGCGTCTTTTTATCTTTGGATCTTTTGAAAGGTCCAAATCAAGACCCCAGACTGCAAACGGCCAAGTAATTGGAATCATCCGTAATTCCCGAGCCGGCACGTGCGCCCATCGTGCGAATTTTTGACACCCATCACACCTACTGACCAGATCCTCTGCATCGGTGTGAGCCGTTAGCCAGTAAAAACCATGACGGAAAGCTTTGGCCACAAGAGACTTTGAACCGACATGTGGCCACAATCTCCTTCATGGATCTCACGAAGAATTTCTTGACCTTCTTTAGGAGAGACACAACATTGAAACACTCCGGTGACACTACGATGATACAACTCACCATTGGAAATTGTCATTGACTTAGACCACCAGGCTATCTGTCTAGCCAAGCTCTCATCCTCCGGCAACTCGCCCCAGGTTATATAAGCCAAATACGGCACTGTCCAATCTGGAATGACATGAAGAGCCACCACCAATTGGGCTTCCGGGTCTGGAACAACCAAGTCTTCCTCTGTAGGCAACTTGACAAAAGGGTTATGCAGAACATCTAAAAAAGTGTTAGGCGGCACCGGCTTACGCTGAGATCCCAACCGGCTTAAAGCATCGGCTGCTTCGTTCTTTCTGCGGTCAATGTGCTCCACTTGATAACCCTTGAAGTGTCCAACAACAGCGTCAACCTCACGGTGATAAGCCACCATGAGAGGATCCTTGGAATCCCACTTGCCTGATACTTGCTAAGCCACCTGATGTCTACCACACAACCTTCTTCTTGTAGATGTTGTTGGGCCTCCAAGTGTAGAGGTTTGTAGGACAGTAGCAAATTTCCCTCAAGTGGATGACCTAAGGTTTATCAATCCGTAGGAGGCGTAGGATGAAGATGGTCTCTCTCAAACAACCCTGCAACCAAATAACAAAGAGTCTCTTGTCTCCCCAACACACCCAATACAATGGTAAATTGTATAGGTGCACTAGTTCGGCGAAGAGATGGTGATACGAGTGGTATATGGATGGTAGATATAGGTTTTTGTAATCTGAAAATATAAAAACAGCAAGGTAACTAATGATAAAAGTGAGCGTAAACGGTATTGCAATGCTAGGAAACAAGGCCTAGGGTTCATACTTTCACTAGTGCAAGTCCTCTTAACAATAATAACATAATTGGATCACATAACTATTCCTCAACATGCAACAAAGAGTCACTCCAAAGTCACTAATAGCGGAGAACAAATGAAGAGATTATGGTAGGGTACGAAACCATGTCAAAGTTATTCTTTCCAATCAATCCGTTGGGCTATTCCTATAAGTGTCACAAACAGCCCTAGAGTTCATACTAGAATAACACCTTAAGACACAAATGAACCAAAACCCTCACCTAGATACTCCAATGTCACCTCAAGTATCCATGGGTATGATTATACGATATGTATCACACAATCTCAGATTCATCTATTCAACCAACACATAGAACCTCAAAGAGTGCCCCAAAGTTTCTACCGGAGAATCACAACGAAAACGTGTGCCAACCCCTATGCATAGGTTCATGGGCGGAACCCGCAAGTTGATCACCAAAACATACATCAAGTGAATCACATGATATCCCATTGTCACCACAGATACGCACGACAAGACATACATCAAGTGTTCTCAAATCTTTAAAGACTCAATCCGATAAGATAACTTCGAAGGGGAAACTCAATCCATTACAAGAGAGTAGAGGGGGAGAAGAAACATAAGATCCAACTATAATAGCAAAGCTCGCGATACATCAAGATCGTGCCAAATCAAGAACACGAGAGAGAGAGAGAGATCAAACACATAGCTACTGGTACATACCCTCATCCCCGAAGGAGAACTACTCCCTCCTCGTCATGGAGAGCACCGGGATGATGAAGATGACCACCGGAGAGGGATTGCCCCCTCCAACAGTGTGCTGGAACGGGTCTAGATTGGTTTTCGGTGACTATGGAGACTTCTGGCGGCGGAACTCCCGATCTATTGTGCTCCCTGATCGTTTTAGGGTATATGGATATATATATAGGCGGAAGAAATACATCAGGGGAGCCATGAGGGGCCCACGAGGGTGGAGGGCGCGCCCCCTGCCTCGTGGCTTCCTCGTTGATCCCCTGACGTGCAATCTAAGTCTCCTCTGTTGCTTTGTTTCCAAAATTAACTTTTCTAAAGGTTTCGTTCCGTTTGGACTCCATTTGATATTCCTTTTCTTCGAAACCCTAAAACAAGGAAAAAACAGAAACTGGCACTGGGCTCTAGGTTAAAAGGTCAGTCCCAAAAATCATATAAAATAGCATATAAATGCATATAAAACATCCAAGGTTGATAATATAATAGCATGGAACAATCAAAAATTATAGATACGTTGGAGACGTATTAGCATCCCCAAGCTTAATTCCTACCCGTCCTCGAGTAGGTAAATGATAAAAACAGAATTTTTGATGTGGAATGCTACCTAACATATTTATCCATGTAGTTCTCTTTATTGTGGCAAGAATATTCAGATCCATAAGATTCAAGACAAAAGTTTAATATTGACATAAAAACAATAATGCTTCAAGCATACTAACTAAGCAATCATGTCTTCTCAAAATAACATGGCCAAATAAAGCTATCCCTACAAAATCATATAGTCTGGCTATGCTCCATCTTCACCACACAAAATATTTAAATCATGCACAACCCCGATGACAAACCAAGCAATTGTTTCATACTTTTGATGTTCTCAAACTTTTTCAATCTTCACGCAATACATGAGTGTGAGCCATGGATATAGCACTATAGGTGCAATAGAATGGTGGTTGTGGACAAGACAAAAGGGAGAAGATAGTCTCACATCAACTAGGCGTATCAATGGGCTATGGAGATGCCCATCAATATATATAATGTGAGTGAGTAGGGATTGCCATGCAACGGATGCACTAGAGCTATAAGTATATGAAAGCTCAACAAAAGAAACTCAGTGGGTGTGCATCCAATTTTCTTGCTCACGAAGACCTACGGCATTTTGAGAAAGCCCATCATTGTAATATGCCATCCAAGTTCTATAATGAAAGATTCCCACTAGTATATGAAAGTGACAAAACAAGAGACTCTCTATCATGAAGATCATGGTGCTACTTTGAAGCACAAGTGTGGTAAAAGGATAGTAGCATTGCCCCTTCTCTCTTTTTTCTCTCATTTTTTATTTGGGCCTTCTCTTTTTTATGGCCTCTTTTCTCTTTTTTTATTTGGGCTTCTTTGGCCTCTTTTATTTATTTATTTTTTTCCGGAGTCTCTGTCAGATTTCTGGTTCCGGCAGACCCTTGAGGTTCGAACACTGGGGTGCGCGTGGAGATTTCGCCTCCTACCTACCTGCACCCCCCGCCTTGCTAGGATCTGAACTAGGAAAGAACAACACAAGAGACACAGGGTTTATACTGGTTCGGGCCACTGTTGTGGTGTAATATCCTACTCCAGTTTGTGGTGTGGTGGATTGCCTCTTGGGCTGATGATGCTGAACAATACAAGGATGAACAGCCTCGCGAGGGTCTGTTCTTGGCTGGGTGATGAAATGCTGGGAGGAGCTCAGTCACCTTTAGCTCTCTCTCTCTCTTTTCGTCTCTGTCTCTCTCCTTCCCTGCCTGTCTGCTTGTCCCTTGCTCTGTGGGTGGCTGGTCCTATTTATAGAGGCCCTGGTCCTCTTCCCAAATATCGAGCGGGAAGGGAGCCAACAATGGCGGGCTAATTTGAAGGGGGACAGCTAGTATCAACTATCCTAACAAAAGTAGTCTTCGCCTGCGCAAAGCTCTGGTGATGACGTCGTCTTGGGCTCCACGGTGACCTCCATCTCGTAGTCCTCCTAGTCTTGGTCTCGTTGCACCAAAATGGCAACCTTTGCCTAATGCCTCGGTACTCCGTGGCTGCGCTTGCCCCCTTTGCACCAAAGAGGAAGGGAGGACGCTGCGCGGGCTGGCACCCGCCTGGCGCCCCCGGTCGTCATGGCTTGCGTCACGGGCACCTCGTGAGGTACCCCGCCTTGATCTCTCCGCCTCCTCGTGAGCCAGCCTGACGAGGCCGCACCTGAGGAAGCTCCGCGTCATCCGCCCCGCGAGGCTTGGCCCCTCGCAAGGGTCTTGGGTTTGTCTTGGTGAAGATGGGCCGCGCTGGGCCCCCCTTTGAGCCACGCCGCAGGCCGCAGGCAGGCAATTCTGGGGACCCCCGTTCCCAGAACACCGACAGTAGCCCCCGGGCCCAAGGCGCGCCTGGACTTGGCCGTGCAGGGAGGCGGAAGGGCAAGAGCGAAGCGCCGCGGGCCCTAACAGCCTGCGGCCTTGGGCGCCGCGTGGCGGTTGATTGGATGTGGGCGCCCTTGCAACCGCTCGAGTTGATAAAGGAGCGGCGTCCACCTAGGCTTTGCTTCTTGCTTTCCATGGTTGCTGCTGAGGTCCCCTTTCTTGCGCCTCTCCTTCCTTCCTCCAAAATTTCCAGATCCACTCCGACCGTGTGACCTAGGAAGCCAAGGCGCCTCGTCAGCCCCCGGCCATGGCTTGGTACTCGTCTGCCCTGGATCCGCCGAATGTGTCGGAGGCGAGCCTCGCCCGGTTGCGCCGGATGGCGACGGCGCGGGGCGTCAACGGGGTGAAGGTGTTCAAAGCCGGCTCCGCCACCCCTGAGGGTCAAGGGAGCACCTTCTATCCGCTCTTTGTAAGTGCTATTGCTGCCGGCCTGGTGCCTCCCTTCTCCGAGTTCTTCTTCTCTGTCCTCCGCCACTATAAGCTACAAGCCCTGCATCTCCACCCCAACTCCGTCCTTCTCCTGGCAATCTTCACCTATTACTACGAGGCTCACGTAGGGGTGCAGCCCTCAGTGGCCTTGCTACGCTACTACTTCTACCTCCGGACCTCTCGTGGTACTACTTCCGCGTGCGTGAGCTTCGTCGCGTATGGTGGCGCCATTGCCATTTCGAACCCCGGGAAAAGGATTGAGGGCTTCAGGAGCAAGTGGGTCTTGGTGGATGCTGGGCGCATCCACCCTCGGCTGATCTTGCCCACAGAGCAGCCCACGAGCTCCAACAATTGGGGTCGAGCGGAGCTCACGGACCCCCGCGCGAAGCTGATGTTGGAGAAGATGGATGCGGATCTTAGGCCGGCCAACATGGCGGCGGCGAAGCTGACCGGCGCGTCGCTGCTGAGGGAATTCCTGGAGCACCAGCTGGCTCCGCTTCGGTAGTACTCACTTCCGATGTGGAGGCCCCGTCCGAGCCCCGCGGCCTTAGCCGACGGAGATCTGGCTGCTGTCCTCCAATCTCTGGTCGGGGGCGATGTGGCGAGGTTGGCAGGCGCTCCTACGCCCTTGTTCCTCCGCGACGACTGGGAGCAGGTAGTGAAGTCCATGCCCGTCTTCAACGGGTATGGGCCTGTGCCCATGGAAACTCCCGAGGAACCGGTGGATGTGCCCTCCGATGACTCCAGCGAAGAGGAGGAAGGAAGGGAGCGGGGAAAAGGGCCTGACTCCGAGGCGACTGACGGAGAGTCGAGGGCTCCTCTCCCCCGGTGCAGGTCCCGCATTCTCCGCCTCTCTCCGAGCGATGATGATGAGGATGACGACGAAGACGACGACGAGGACAACGACGATCAGGACGGCGGGAGCTCACCCCCGATCCCTAAGAAGGACAGAACCGGGCTGATCTCCCGCGGGTCTGCCCCGGCCCCAGGGCGGACCGCAGATGCGCCTTCCGCCTCCAAGCTTCCCGAGGTTGACGCTTCCAGCCGGCTTTCAGGCTTCAAATTTGGCTGGAGGCCGCTTGAGCTCACTGGCGACGACCCGTAAGCGTTCGATTCTTGTCTTTATCTCTTGCTCTGCTTCTGAAGCTTGACGTCCGCATCTCTTGGGTAGGCTGGCGCCCGCCGCAAAGAAGCCGAAGGGGGCTCCCGAGGTTCCATCCGTGGTTGCGCTTCTGCCTGCGAAGGAGGGTGACCGCGACGCACAGGCTTATCCTGCCCGGTCGTCGTCACGAGGCCTGGCTGAGCCGGCTGGGGCGAGCTCAGCCCCCACGGCCCAAGTGGCTCCCGAGGTGCTCTTGCCTGCCGCCGCCACTTCAGCTGTCGGGGCGCGGCAGAATCCGCCTCATGGTGCTGTGGCCGCGTTGCCTTCTTCTCCTCCTACTCCACCGGCTGCTGTCTCTCCGACTCCTTCTGCCGTTCTGGATCGTGCTGTTGCTGAGCTGGACCGACTGCGTCAGGATCTTCTTGGCGCCGTCCCCCGCTTGGTGGCCGGGCGCTTGGAGCTGGCTTCAGGATGGGTTCGCTCCGACGCTTCGATTCGGGCGGCGCTGGTCCAGGCCTCGATGGCATGCGACGAGGAGAAGCAGGCCGTCCTTGAGGCGAAGGCTGCTCGTGATGCAGCCCTGGGGGAGGTGGTCGACATCCGTGATTATTGCAAGGCGCTGGAGGGCGAACTACAAGGTTTGCGGGACCAGCTCACGAACGAGGCCCGCCTTCGCCAAGAGCAGGAAGAAGGCGTGAAGGCTCGCGAGGCGGCTCTCAAGGAGAGGGAGGTCAAGCTCAAGAAACGCCGCGACCGCCTAGGCGCGCTGGAGCAGGAGTTGGGGCGAGGAAGGCCAAGCTGGACGATGAGGCCCTGGTTCTTGCCGAGGACCGCGTGGCCTTCGCGGAGATGGAGGTGGGGGCTCGCTCCTCACTGAGGACGCTTTATGACAGCGGCCTGGAGAGCCCACTGGCTGGCGCCGAGGACGGCCCCGCCAAGCTGCTTCCCTTCCTGGTTCACGCCCTTGAAGATGTCGCCCTTGGCCTTGGCCCAGCGGCCGAGGCCGAGGCGCGTGTCCTGTCTTCTGCAGCAATGACGCGGGTCCTCACCCACATCTACCTTCGCGATCCCGGTGTTGACCTCGACAGCCTGCTGGAGCCAGTGAGCGGTGAGCGTGCCGCTGCCGCTGCCGAGGCCGTGAAAGGTCGTGCAGAGGCCCTGTTGGGGAAGTTCCGGGCCTTCAGCACCAAGTCGAAGCAAGGCACTGCTGACCCCACCGCTCCGTGAGGCGTACCCAATCCGCGCTGCTCCATCACCGACAAGTGACTCCATCGCGGCTCCTGTCCTGCCTTTAATTCCTGCACATGTATCATGCCTCGGGGAGGCATTTAAACTTGCGTTTGGCATTGAGATAACAGTGTGGACTGTAATATTTGCTTTTGAATTC